>NC_039276.1:1706062-1813562 GCF_003368295.1 Carassius auratus
AAATGGAACTGGAAATGCAAATAAAATTTTATTTGGATGACTATAGTTTTTGATAATGCATACATAAATAAATTCAGCAAATCATACAGCTCCACCTAAAATCTGCTTTCAATGATGGAAAGTTTAGCAATAGTGCCATAAATGTGAGAATTCCCACACATTCCTCTTTGAAATTCCATGAGTCTGAAGTGTAAGTGAGTGAATGTGTGACTGGCAAACACATCACACGTGATCAGCTATGACAGCATTCAGATAAGACCATGGGAACTTACCAACAGGTCAAGAGCGGAGGATAAACTGTGCAAACAGGAAGGCATTGAGAGACTCAGAAGAAGAGTAACTGATATCTGTAAATCTGAAATGAAGAACGAGGTTGCACATGATGCACTGTAAATGTTTTACATCTTGGCTGCATGTCAAACATGACGTGAGGTTTCCTCAAAAAGCCCTCTAACGCAAAAATCATGGACATCTAAGCGCTTGTATTGAGTGATTCATAACAGATCTAAGCAAATGTATTATGACAGATGTTGAAAAGCAGATGAGTTCTGTTGTGAATAAAGAATAAACATGTCTTATACACAACACTTGACTTTTGCGAGTTCGGCTTTATAGAACTTTCACATTTGGTAGTAAATCTACACAGCAATGACAAAATGAAAAAAGTTTCACCATCAAAACTTTTGTCAATTATGTTCAGAAAACTGAAATTTAAATACAATTTTGAATAATAAGCATGTCAAAAAAAAATTGCTAGAAAACAGATTCACTTCCCAAATTCAAAGCTGTGCTTGCAGACTGCAGAATTGTTTTGTTTTTGTTTCCAGTATTAGATGAACATGATGGTGGAAACTTACTATATCAGTCAATTTGCTTCTTTCAAGAATTATGTTGGCTGAGAGATCTCCAAATTGGTCAGAGCTCAATTCAGATCATCACCAATCACCGTGCAAAACGTCATAACTTTCCTCCAAACGGCTCTACATCATAGCAGTGCTCTACATTTCACAGCCTGGTACAGTTTATTCTGCACATTCCCACACAGCGAGCTCACCGCACGTCCAAAAACGACAGCTCAACCAAAGCTAACAGAGATCTGTGGTTCAATATAAGACTCTGAGACCTTGTCTGAGACCTAAGTGGTTCAAAGGAGTCTGTAATTCTAAGAGTAATAGACCCTTGACTACACTTTTGGAAAGTTTTGTCCCCAATGTAGCTGTGAGTCAAGAACTGCCCAATTAAAGTGAGATCTGAAATGACCAACAAGTGGTTTAGCTGGAACGAACCCCATCATAACAAGGGGTGTAGTGATGCATCCATCAAATGACTAACATCAATTTATAGTAAGATGTACAGTATAAGAAGACTTGTTTGACTGTTCGAAAGATAAAAATGTCAAACTATCACTGAGCTGCCATCAAATAAGTTATAACAACTTTTAAAAATATTTTGAGTTTTATTGTTCTGTATAAATGTTTTTTTTTTTTAACAACCAGACTACTTCATTATGTTGAGCATGTCTTAGATTTGCACATTTTAGAGAGCACAGACAACTAAACAACTAAAAGTATTTTTGACTGTTGCCATTGCTTTCATATCGTTGCACAAGACAAAGATGATTTTTTATAAGACGACTGATGACCTCATGCGTGACATGATTTTTTTCTTCATTATTTTTCTATGTTATTTAATAAACTAAAAAGTTTGTGTGTGTGTGTGTGTGTGGATGACAGTTGGAATACAAAGTCATAATTTCTAACCAGACATAACAACAACAAAAAAATAATAATAATATAGTTCTGTTTATGCATGTCAAATTTACTTGCTTTAACCTTACCAATAACTCCTAATCAGAAAGATATCGTCATCATTAGCATCATTTAGATAAACATAAACTGTGCTCAGAAATACACCACATTAAAGCATTCCAACCTCCCACAATGCACTAGAATTAGTTTATTATTTCCAGACTGACAGACACTGAAACAGACACACAACACAGCTTTTGTTTTGGACGTAACACAACCCTCTCCCTGGCCACTTGCACAATGTTATTAAATGAGCATTTCCCTGCAGGCCACCAGAGTCACCCCAGCAGCATAAAACCGTCCCATCATGATCTACAACCCTGACAACCAGTCGCTGATGCGGATGGAGCCAGTGAGGGCAATTAAGAAATCTCTCTGATTTCAGTCGGCACCGCAGCACCACTAGCCCAGCGTGACAGAGAAAACGTCATTTTCCGACATTAGTTTCAAGCTTCAAAATGCATTTGCAGCTTTACTTAACACTGTATTTACTTTACTTAAAGGCAATCAGAGATAGAAGGATGACTTTTGAACCTAAATCCCTACAGGTGTGTCATAATGTGAGTCACACAAACTCATTCATGTATTTCCAAATCACTCAGGCAGCTATTTCAGTGAAGCAGATGTGAAACATAATGGACTTCTTGTGATCAAGGCACTCAGGACTAGTGGACTTCTCATGCCCCTCTGTCTCTACTACATGTGTTTAACATGATACCAGCACCTGTTATTTGCCAGCTGACTATAAACCAGTGTTCTCACACTTTTTGGCTTCCCATGACTTATTTGTTATTAGCAGATGAGAATCGCTTTACAGAGATTGCATTGAAAAAAGAGACGAGCTGAGCGTAGACTCTGTAAAGTCAAACCGTGGTGAGCTTTTCTACGGCTAGGAGTGTCCTCGGTCAACAGCACATAACCAACCCACGTGACTGAGCTCCATACAGGAGAACAGGCCATTAAATCTCCATCTAAACGCTGCTGATGAGGGATTTCTATCTCTCTGTGAACCTAGTTTAAACCGTCAGGAGTGGAGGGACATTTATAAATAAAATACAAAATAACATGAGAATATTTCTAGTACTAATCATGCAAATAAAAATCACACAATGCAACAAAATATGTTTTGTTTCAGACAACAGACCTAAAAAAAGAGGTGTCATAATTAAAATGAAAAAATAAAGGATTTTCTTTTATCCAAAATGTGACCTGAACATGATTGACCTGTAACCCCAAAAAGCACTTTGTAAATAAAATGTACTTACAAAATAGTAATAATACTTTATCTAAAAACAAGGAATCTGATTATGTAATCCAGAATACATGTAATCAGTTACTACTCAGCTAATCAGAAATTACTGATTTGCAAATAAATCTATTTAATTTATTTTGACCTGCAAAAGTAATTCCAAACCTATGTCTTAAATCAAAGTGTGTTATTTTAGATAAAAGTTTCTCAAAGGAATGGAAACCAATTAATTCATTCTGAAAGCAGTGTTTATAATCAAAACTCACATCAACTATGTGGGAAAAGCACATTATGAACTCCTAGAGAGATTCGACATGATAAATGTGATGATGCTTCCCACTACGATCCATATATCCCACAGATTCATGTAGCAACAGCCAGAATTCCCACTTCTGGAGAAGATGATCCCAACAGTAGTCCAACTACATGTGCCAATGAGTTTCAGCCTACATTTAAACAGTTCATAGCCCACATCCACACACCACACACCGCCGGTATCCCGGGACAGAGAAGCGGACAAGCCTCGGCGCATTCCCGTTTGATCTGAGAGAGCTGGATACAAACTATCAAACTCCAGCCGAGCTCGCGAGCCTTTGAAGCGGACGCGGGGACTCTTTGAACACTTCGTTAACATCCACCAGCGGCTACTGAAGATGTAAATGCTACTTTACCTTGTTTATGTCATGAATTATCCGTCAGGGAAAAGTTTTGAGGACGCCGCTTCTCTCTCACAGACAGTCCGGGTCGGGAGCGCGCACGGCTCCTCCGTCCGTCCCTCCGCGCGCGTGCACTGAGATCATCACGACGTATACCACAAAGTATGTTTACTAGTAAGTGAGGTCTCTTGCTTTAGTGGTGCTAGCACAGATTCTGAACAGGAAAACACTGTCACACGAATTATATCAGTGCTGCTCAGTAATTTATTACTAATCTAGATTACGTAATCAGATTCCAAAATTTGAGTAAATTAGACTTCAGACTCCAGATTCCATAAATTCAGTAGTTATTTGTTATTCGATTCAGTTACATTTTAAAATACTCGTAATCAGGCTACAGTTACTTTTTCTTGTTATTTACACAATACCGATACTTTATAATAAATTTTCATCGTTTTGTGGATAAAACACTAGATTTACAATATATATATATATTTTAAAACAAAGCAAGTGTTTCAACATTGCATTAACTACTGATGAACACATCCATTTTTATTTGAAGTTATTTAACCATGTATTACTATCGCTTTGGAAGGCTTTTATCTTTCAAACACATTAAAATCCACAATTTCCCAACTTTTTTTGTCATCTGAACCTCTTTCACTTAATATATTTACTTGATTTACCCCTGAGATTAAAAAAAAAATATATATATATATATATACAGTGGGGCTCGAAAGTTTGGGCACCCCTTGCAGAATCTGTGAAAATATGAGTAATTTTCAAAAAATAAGAGAGATCTTAGGAAGTTTACGCTGCAATTATCAATTATCTCTCGATTCTCACTTTCTTCCTCACAAATCTGTTTTTATTTACAGTTCATAGTTTAAATCTCAGAATTATATAAGAGAGTTTTATTGTTCTGTATAAATGTTTTTTTTTTTTTTAACAACCAGACTACTTCATTATGTTGAGCATGTCTTAGATTTGCACATTTTAGAGAGCACAGACAACTAAACAACTAAAAGTATTTTTGACTGTTGCCATTGCTTTCATATCGTTGCACAAGACAAAGATGATTTTTTATAAGATGACTGATGACCTCATGCGTGACATGATTTTTTTTTTTTTATTCATTATGTTTCAATGTTATTTAATAAACTAAAGTTGTTGTTTTTGTGTGTGTGTGTGTGTGGATGACAGTTGGAATACAAAATCATAATTTCTAACCAGACATAACAACAACAAAAAAATAATAATAATATAGTTCTGTTTATGCTCAGCAGTGGCCCGTCAACTGTCCTGAGCATCTTTTTAGGCTGTCCTCAACCAAACGGCTGAGATCCTCACCACCTTTCACCCCACTAGCGACGGCCCTGGTTGCTGTCCTTGGAAGCTACAATGTCCAATTCATGAATGAATCATTCTTTAGAGTTGACTCTTTTGAATGAATCATTAATAAGAATCTCGGATTCCACAGAAATAAGAATCATATGGGTTTTGGATGACTTGAAAGTGTATTTCAAGTGATTTTCTTTTGAACACAATGAAGATGGCCAAATTTGTCTTATTTTGTTGAAATATAATTTTTTTCCATTTAGTTCTGCCCTTCGTAAGCATCAGAAGATACTTGTATGTTTCCCGGTACACAAATTAAGTACAATTTACCTTGATCTTCAAATTCCAAAAGTTTTCACCCCCCAGCTCTTAATGCATCTTGTTTCCTTCTGGAGCATCAGTGAATGTTTGAATCTTTTTAAATAGTTGTGTTTGAGTCCCTCAAATGTCCTCAGTGTGATAAGATGCATCTCAAAATCATAAAGTCACTGCTGGAAAGGGTTCAAATATGTAAAGATGCTGGAAAACTGAAGAATCTGCAGGACCTTAAAGATTTTTCTGAAGAACGCTGCTCAGTTTAACTGTTCAGAACAAACAAGGGACTCATGCACAACCATCACAAAACAGAAAGACAGTCGAGGATCATCAGGTAACAGAACACAGTATTAAGAACCAAGGGTTCCCAAACTTTTGAGTGGGGTTATTTTAATCATTTCAGCATTTCTTTTGTCTTGTGGACTAAATGTTAATATCTTTTATGTACAATATCTTACTCAGGACAGTACTAAATAAAAAATAACATGCATTTAGTATGATCTCTCTTATTTTTTGAAAATTACTCATATTTTCACAGATTCTGCAAGGGGTGCCCAAACTTTCGATCCCCACTGTATATACATCAGTTGTCTATTAAATCCTTTAGGGATATAGTAAAACATTTTGGTTTATATAATGCTACTAAAGTACAGTTTTCTGGCTCAATGCAGAAGAGAAAAAAACTGAGAAAACAGCTTAAAATATATGTATTGTAATTGAAAACTACAAACATAAATAGATGAAGTGCAATAAAATAAATACTGTTTGGAACTCCACTAGTATGAAAAAAAATTGGTGTTTTGCCTTTTCTGAACATAATGAAGAAATTCAGGTGCAGGTTGTAACCTAAAGCACCAAAAGAGGTGGTGCAATTAAGAAGATGTGTACTATGGCTAACAGTGCAAAGTTGAGAATTTATTTTCTTTAAAGAAAAAACAAAGAATGACATTAAACCTTGTGTTTTGGAAAATGTTTAATCAGTCTGAAATGAACCCTAGACAGAGATTTAGCACAGGAAAGACATCTGTGTAGAGATTCCTGTGACAAATCTCACTGCTGTTCCTGAGGTTCAGGCTGGCAGTGCATTAATGCAGTTTGACCTTTGCTGACCTCATGTGCTGAGCCTGATCTCCACAGAAGATGTTTGTTATAATGAGAGGTTTAATTACAATTTAAAGTGAACTGGATATGCATGCTCTTAGCCCGAGTGTGTGTTAATATGAATGTTTTTTTTTTAAGAATTAACTCAATGCTGACACCATCTGGTACAGAGAGAGCTATTGCAAACATTGCTAAAATACAAAACCCGAATATTTCTGCAATTGACATCATTCCAATATGTTGATTTGCTGCTCAAGAAACAATTGAAAACAGTTGGGTTAAATCATTTTCAAGATTCTTTGATGAATACATAGTTTCAAAGAACAGCATTTAGCTAAAATAAAATGTATTTGTAACATTATAATAGTGGTTACTGTCATTTTTGATCAGTTTAATGCATCCATGCTGAATAAAAGTATTAATTACATTTGGAAAAAAAAATTCTAACTGACCCCAACCTTTTGAATGCAGTGTTACAACAGCTGTACATTTCAGATAAATGCTGTTTGTCGTGCAAAAAAAAAAAAAAAAAAGTACTTTAATGAACTATTTAATAAAACTAAATATATATAAATTAAACACAGATGCCTATTGGGGTCATTTTAATCTTGAACATTATTTTTTTGTTTCAGGAAATAACTTTTATGCTGAGAAAAATTAAGCAATAGTAATTTTTCATTAAATGCGCTCCATTAATATTTATTTACTGCATTGAAAAGCCTTTTTTTTACCACAGTGAATGTTGTATGATGTTGTCTTCGAGTTGTGTTTGTACAGCGGCTCTGACTCTGCAGACATTGAGTCAGATTCATTCAGGTAGTGATAATCCCACACACACACACACACACACACACACACACACACACACACACACCTGTTGGTGGCCGTGTCTCTAGATGTGAATTCTCTGCGGTGTTGTTCTGCTCAACAGCTGCTGACTGAGATGATTTGTGATGTGGTTGAGTTCCCACATGAAGGCTTCTCCTAACAAATGCTGCTTTTGTAATGCGTAACGGTAAAGAGGCACACATCTAAGAGCTCTGGAAGATGTTGAACACATGGTTAGAACACATTTAAGGGCCTGTGAAATCGAAATGAGAGTTTGTGGCTTTTAGTCCAAGTCTTTTAGCTCTGAGATCTTTGTCGGCGATCAGGGAACGTCCTAGAAACGTTCTGGCAATGTTCTCCCAACACTATGAATAAAGATCTACTTTCAGTGTAACTTTGATAGAACGTTTGTTATCTGTTACTTGTTATCTCATCTTTAATGATGTTCTCAAACCATTACCATAAAACATTATTTACACATTGTTCATGGAACTTTTTTTGTCTAATATTTTTTCAATGTTACAACTTTAGAGAACATTCAAAACTAATGTTTCCATAATGTCTGCAAAATTCTAAAATGGAACGTTCGCATTAACAGACGTTTTAAAACATTTAAATAAATGGACAATAAATAGTCCGACTCTATAACCTTCGGGCCTTTAAGTGCTTAAGTGTCATAAAAATAATAGTTCAATGCATTCAAACATAGGCAACATTTATATTTCTCAACAAACTAATTTTAATCATTCAATGAATCAGAATCTTTCAGATCAAAAGCTTTTTATGATTATGAGCAACATAAATTCAGTCAAGCATGTCCAAACTTGGATGGATATGGTTTAAGATCCTCTCTTCTTGTCTTTATTCTTCTGGTATGTGAGACTCAAACACACTCTCATAATTGTCATTTTGTCTTGTAAACGGTGCTTGATCTGTGCAGACCTCTTTTTCACTGGAGGAAGCTATATTAGACTCATATTTTAGCTCAAATCAATGGTTTAATGCTGGATTTGTTACATCTTCTCCAGATGTTAACTGATGGACTGGAGTGGTGTGGATTATTGTGATGTTTTTATCAGCTGTTTGGACTCTCATTCTGACGGCACCCATTCACTGTAGGGCATCAATTGATGAGACACTGATGCTACATTTCTCCAAATCTGTTCCAGTGAGGAAACACACTCATCTACATCTTAGATGGCCCGAGTGGGAGTACGTTTTCAAGATTTTCTTTTATTTCTGGGTAAACTATTCCTTTAACATCCTTACATAAGTTTACAGTTAATTCCTCATTGAAAGAATCTAACACTTTGTGAATATCCAGTTCATTTTCTTGTCACTGTATAAATAAGATAATCAATTTTAAGTGTCTGAGCTCTGGTCAAATAGAAAAAAAAATGGCTTTATAAACTACAAACACTTTCTTTTCCTACATGAACACAAGCATGCTCATTTTAGGTCACTGAATTTAAAAAGTTCAATAGTCATTGTAGCACTTGTTTCAATTGGGTTTTCATTAAATTGCATGCCATTTCTTTGTTACTGTACTTGTGCATGCATTGTTTAGGAAGGGTTTTACACAAAAGCAAAGTCTGCTGACTGGATTCTACCACCACCTAACATTCACGAAATGAAACAACCAACATTTCATTTGCTGGAAAAGTGAATTTTACTAGTATGAAAGGCTCATTTTGAGAGTAGGAAAAATAGGTTTCATTAATTATCAAAAAGAAGTTAATGAAAGATTTCACAGAGTAAATGAATGTTCCACAGCACGAGAACACATTCCACGCAGGAAGAAAAACCTTCAAAAGCTGCAAAGCTACAACAACCAACCTAAACAATCACATTACAATAACTTCATAACAAGTCTACTAGCAAATCACCTCCACGAGTCACCTACAGAAATCAGATCCTGGTTGTCTTTTGCACCTCATGTTGTCAGAAGCTCAGCAGCACAAGCTCTTTTGGCTCAAAACCTGCGTGGCTGTTGAATGCAGATGGAGATGCGTGGGACGTGAGGTTTCTCCACGCTCGGTCGGACTCGGCTGTGTCGCACAGAAACTGGAGTCTCGGGGAAATCATGACCCAGCTGCAGGAGAGAAACCGTAATCTCAAATACAACGTCATTTCTAAGAGGAAGGAGTCTCTGGACTCAAATTATTAAGTTTAATGGTAAGACCCAAGATTTAAAATATATAAAATAAATAGATAAACGAGCAATACAAAAAAAAAAAAATCATAAACATATATAATTTTTTTTTTAATAAAGTAAAATAAAGACAATGCTTGTAAAAAAATAAAAAGTTACATTAAGTTAATCTGAAATTAAACTACAATGATTAAGTTAAATACATCAAAAATAGATTAAAGAAATGCATGGTTAAAATGGTAAAAAATTTTTAAAAAAAATTCACAAAGAGACAAAAACAAAAAGGTACTTAAATGCTTCTAACACTTTTCAGCCGCCACTTTTAGATATCCAACTAAACTAGTAGATATCCACCGTTTGGACACTAACATGCACATCCTAGTGGGACTAAACTCAACTGAAGTAATGGTCCACGTCCTAGTTTCCACTCTCACTCCAGTTAAAACTTGCAGAGGAGAGAAGACCAACACTTAACACAGGAGCGCTCGAAGTGGTTTCAAACACAGAAGCTGCACTACCTGGCTTCTAAACCACAGACCAAACAGCAATGCTCAATGGGATTGCATTCTCTTTTATAAGGAGGACAACAAACCTTCTCAAGTGGACCAGAGAGGAGAAGACTCAGGTGCTGCGTTCTGGAAGGGGTCGGCAGGGACCTGGACAATAAAGATTAGCATGAAACACTGCATTCATCACATGCTGAATGAAACTGCATGATTCACTGCCTTCATGCATAGTGCTGAAGAACAGGTTTCAGACGGACTACTTATTAGATATCTGCAGTCAAACCCACTAATAAACAAACACAGCAACTTTGCATTTACTCACTTGATGTATTGTTGTGGACTAGAATGCAACACTAAGAAATAAAAAATAAGAGCCACCGATGATATCACTGTCAGCAAAAAACTGCATGGTTCATTTATTTCATGCAAACCACAGATGCACCACTACTAATAAATATACAAATAAATAAAAATGCATGGAGAAAAAAAAAAAACTCATTAACTTTGCATTTTATCACTTTTGGTATTTTGGTGCGAACTACAATGTAAAAAAAAAACAAAAAAAAACAATGAGAATCACTATCAGCACCTGCATGATTCATTGATTTCATGCAAAGCATCGAAGCACTTTTAGTGACCGGTTTCTGCCTCATCACTAGATTTCTGCTGCAAGACTAAAACCACCATAGATTAAAAAAAATTACCTATCAACTTTGCATTTAAATCACTTCTGATATTTGGGTGCGGACACCAAAAGCAACATTAAAAAAAATTTTTTTTTTAAATAAAAATCCTGACAATACGAATGTCACTTCATGCATGCAACTGCATGGTTTACTGATTTCATGCAAAGAAATGAAGCATTTTTAGCAACACTTTTCTGCTTTGTTAACTTTTAAGATGTATGCAGTAAAACTAAAATCACTTAAAGAAATATAAAAACTAAATTTTGCATGTAAATCACTTGCTGCAGACCAGAATGCAACTTTAAAGGAAAAGAAAAGCACTGGCGATATGAATGTCACGGTCAGCAGTTCAAGTAAACCACTGCATTCCTTCAAGGCAGCAGAATTTAACCTTCAGCCTTCATTAACTATTGACAAACTGCAAGAGAAACTGAACGAGACTGAAAGAGACTTTTAAAACCATCTGAAATGAATGAAAACTCAGCTGTAGGATCGGAGAAATGAAGAATCCAGCTGGCTCAGAAAACACCGTACCTGGATTTATCCACTTTCTTGCCCTCTTTCTCCACATTGGTGTTATCCTCCGCACTCTTCTTCACCACTCTTTTACCTCCAGCTTTCACTAAAGAAAAAGCACAACTTCACATATCAGTTCTGTATAAATCATTTGGAAAAGGTTACACAAATGTGTTTGTTCATTCTTGATCAGCTTCATAGGTTAAAGTCACAGTACATGCCAGATACTAGACAAACTTTCTAAAATATTTTATAATACTAAAAATCTACTTTAAAAAAAAAAGTGATGTAAAAATATTGTAAAATTTTAAAATTTGTTACATTAAAAAGCACACATGCATAAAAACTAAGCAGTTTTAAATAACTCCATAAAACATACTTGTGATAATTGAAAAAGTTGTTCACTTTAATGTGATCAGCGGTCATGCAAACTTCACTAAAAATAAAAGCAGATAATGATTTGCGGTTTCACACTTCATACACTTTTTCCACAACTTTGCACTGATTATACTCCGCTCATTAACCAGTTCATTTCTATAGGAATTTAAGAGCAGCAAAGGGTCAATGTTTTTCTTATTCGAGTCCAATCTCTCAAACCCAGTCCCTGTAGATGTCACTACATCATCTCAGTCCACTGGCCTGTTGTTCTGAATATTTGGCAGGTCTGTCTAGGCCTGAGGGCAAGGAGTGTGCAAATATGTGCTCAATAAAACGCTCCGTCGGCTCACATCGGTCTAATAAAGTCAGTGTGCTCCAGCGCAGCATAATAAAGGGAGTGTTCAGTTTCTCAGGTTTAAACCGTTCAGAACATTGTGTGAAGTGGTCCGGAGACTACACTGCACGCTTCTGCAGAACAGAAGTGGTTTGTGATGCAACATTTACACTAGCACAGGTGATCTCTCCTTTTACTTTTTAAAACTATATGAATGTCATACTTGTAGGAGACTATTTACCATTGGGATAGATCACCCCAAAGTTAATATGCTGTCATTTATACACCCTTGAGTTGTTACAAACCTGCATGAGCTTCTTTGTTTGAATACTAAAGATGATATTTGAAGAATGGTTTCTGGTCTCCGCGGACTTCCATCGTATGGTTAAAAATTAAAAAGTGGCTGCCAACAACTGCTTGGTTGACCACATTGTTCAAAATCTCCTTTTTTTGGAACAAGTTGAGGTTGAGTAAATGAGAGTTTTTATTTTTGGGTGAACCATCCCTTTATATTCAACATAAGTGTCGATGCACAAGATCCAGAGGAGTCACCAATGGATTAAAAAAAAAAAAAAAAAAAAAACTAGCTTTAAAAAAAAAAAAAAAAAAAAAAAAAACACCATCTCATTTTATGCTCATTATATTGGAGCATAAAATAATGTCAAAAAAATTTAAAGTTAATTCGTTACATTATATTAGCACATCACACAAAGTTAATCATTTAAAGTGCAATAAAAAATGCATTCAAACAAACTATAATTGCATACATAAGTGATACTAAAATAACCAGACTTTAAACTGTATTTTTTTTTTTTATCAAGATTGCAAACAACTACAAGCAAGCGTAGCTACTTGCACAATCTCTCCTCAGGTAAACTCATAAACAGCTAGAATAGTTTGAAACGAGTTTGTTGCGGTGATGACACACTAAGGAAGGTTGCACTAATCGTATAAAGCAGAAATTGAAAGTAAAGTCATCTGAACTCACATCCTGTGACACCTAGTAAGAAAACAAGGGCTGGATGCTTGGTTTTCTCTCACTGCAAAACACACTAGCATGCACACGCACAGAAACGAGGTAAACAGTATGCAACGCAATATGCAACATCTAAAATACATCACAATAACTAAAGCTGAAGGGTTACAATTAAATCTCAAACGATTTAAACACCGCAAACAAAACAATATATATATTTTTTTTAATTTAAGTCTTTCAAAGTGTGGGATATAACTGAAGTCCAGACCTGCAGGAGGATGACCAGCTTTCAGCGTGTCTCTTGCTCCGGTTTTAGAAAGTTGCACCATTGTAACGTTTTCTCACACAAGCAGCAACACAAACACTCTACTACTCGCTCAGTCAATCCGCCCACGCGCTCCCGAGGCGCGCGCTTTTATAGTCGCCAAACCTCGCTGACGTCAGGGAGCAGCGGGAGCGCGCACTGCTGTCTGAACGGAACCACAATAGCATGAGAATCAATGTGGACGTGTTGTGTATCTTTTTTTCTCAATTTGTGGTCAAATAGGCATAAAAAAATATTATGTTTGCATAGACCTATGTGAATAATGCATTTTCTAATTAAACATGCATAAATGTACATAAAATCCCAGAACAAACATCTAAAGATTGCTTAAAGCCAGGTTCAGAATTATTGATTGATTTTGCTGACTTATTAAATATTATAATATTATATCTTATGATATATCATGTTATATGTTATCACTTCATAAATCAGAAAATACTTTCAATTTTTTTTCCTTTTTTTTTTTTTTTTTATAAAATGTTTTTATATACCAGGCAGGTCAAAACCTTCAGAATATTGATATGAATAAAATTGTAAAGTTTTTTGAAAGTGATGCTAAAATCATTTTAAGAAACAGCGTTTGACATAATGTGTTGTGATGGAAATCTACAGACTCAAACATCGAAAGTGCAATAAAAATAAACACTTAAAAGTTTATTTTGGGATGTTTTCTTCCCACTGTAGTCTGAAAGAACACATGTTATGGAAGCAAAATAGAGCAAAATAGATTTGACTGAAATTAAATTAAATTGTATTATTTTGAATGAATTTTTCTTTTGTTTCAGAGCCAGTCATATTCTTACCATCTTAATACTTTTGAACAGATGCATGCTGATTCAAAGCAATTTGAATACATTTTTGCAAATATGATCCAATCAAATAGAGTTAATAATAAACTTTTCATGTTTCATTACTGACAAATATGAATCACATGACAAACATTTTATAATAGATTAAATACATAATTGTTCCATATAGGCCTAAATATTTAAGCTGGGAAACAAAAGACAAATTATTTAATATGAGACACATCTGTTGTTTAATTCTGTATATCTGGAATCTGCTGAGCTTTATGCTGCTGAAGCTGAATGCGTTCCCTGGATAAACATTCAGTACCATGGATTTACCATCTGCTGCCATCAAAAACATATTTATAGTTACACAAACGTGTTGTGACTTAATAATAAACACCGCCTGCAATACCCGCAGCGTCCAGCGGATGGTGGCAGTGAGACGCTTGATAAACGGTTGCTGAGCGACGAGGACGCAAAACAGTCCGTACTGCGCATGCGCTGAAACTATCCGTCGAAGAGACTTTTTGGAAATATAAATAACGATTAATAACAGCATTACCGTCAACTGGAGTAACAATTACCCAAGCGCCTCGTTATTTTTTATTCCTAAAAGGGCATTTCCATGGCTGGTAAAAAGAAGGAGATCAGTTTACAGGTATGTAGTATGTAGACTGAAATCAGCGTTAAACTGTAAACGATGAAAATGATGGAGAAGTGGGTCAGACTGTAGTTTTACAGTTTGTTTATTTGTGTCAACTGTAAAATCCCGGAAAAACCTTGGAAACTTTGTCTTGCAGGTAAATATCAATACTGACGATCAATGGAGTGACATTCTGGCAACGAAAGGGTTAACAGGTGAGTGAATTATTACAAGTAGTTTTGAGAATTTCATTTCTGATTTGAGAAATGCACCAAAGTGACTGAGAAAACTGTAACTAACGTTACTGGTCTGACTTAAAAAAAATTAAAATACCTTCACAATGTCATGTCAAAAAGAAATATGGGCACAAAGATGAAAATAAACTTAAGTGTAACTTTGAGAAATGCACTAAAGCGACTGAGAAGAACTGTTTAGTGCAGCATAGATGTTCAAATACTTCATGACTCTCTGCTGGTCTGTCTGTCTGATTTATTATTTGTCGAGCAGAGCTACAGAGTTCTGTAAATGCGGGCTGAGTTTCCCTGTAGTGATTGTTGTGTGTGTGTGTGTGTGTGTGTGTGTCAGTGGTGGATGTGTACCAGCAGTGGTGTGGACCCTGCCGCGCCGTCATCAGTCTGTTCAGAAAAATCAAGAATGAGCTGGGAGACGAGCTGCTGCATTTTGCCACAGTAAGATAAGCCACTCTGGAGATCAGATTGCCCACAAACAATCATTTCTAAATGTCACCGTTTCTGTCACGCCGTCTTATCCTCCCTGCAGGCTGAGGCTGATGGGATTGAAGCTCTGGAGAAGTACAGAGGGAAGTGTGAGCCCACCTTTCTGTTTTATGCGGTGGGTTTGAAATTATACATCTCCTTGCAAATTCTTACTGTTCTTAAAATTAGTATTAATTTAAAAAGAGCAAATAGTTACATGAGTGGTTTTTTAAAACCTGTTCTGGACATTTGTGAAATTTCACTCCAAAATAAATGCACAAAAGAAGAAAACATATTTTGAATAGACAAAGAACCCTATTTTAGGTCCATTCAGATTGTATGCATTATTCAGCACAATACACAGTTAGGTACAAGTAAGCAAACGGTACCCAAATCTCATTACTGTGATTTATTATGTATTCCTTAAATTGTAAAGGATTTGTAAATCATGCAGGATTCAGTTGCACTGCTGCTAATTTATACTGGTGTAAGTAAAATACTGTTTTAGAGGAATTATAATCTAATTAGAGTTAAAATAATCTACTTATTTAAAAACAAATTTAAAAGGAAAACATCCAGATTCATCGTAATATTTGGCATTTGGGGGAAAATTGTAGTTAATTGTCATGGAAATAATTCAAAAACAATGCAAATGCAAAAACAAAACATGAATGAATGTATGAATGAATGCATGAATGAATTAATTAATCAATTAATTAATGGGTGCATGAATGAATGAGTGAATGAATGAATGCATGAGTAAACGAATGGATGCATGAATTAATTAATGAGTGCATGAAAGAATGAATGAATGAATGAATGAATGAATGAATGCATGAATGAATAAATAAATGAATGAATGAATGCATGAATGAATAAATGAATGCATGAATGAATGAGTGAATGAATGCATGAGTAAATGAATGAATGCATGAATGAATGAGTGAATGCATGAATTAATCAATTAATTAATGAGTGCATGAATGAATGAATGAATGACTGAATGAATGACTGAATGAATGCACGAATGAATGAATGCATTAATGCATGAATTAATTAATTAATTATCCTAAAAATATGAAAGCTTATTTTAGCTGAGGAAATAATTTTTTTTACAGAATTGTTAGATATAAACTTGCAATTTGAAGAAAATTTTTGAGTAGATTTTGAATAGTAAAAAAAAAAAAAAAAAAAAAAAAAAACAATATATATATATATATATATATATATATATATAAAGCATAATATAGGCTTAATTTAGAAAAATGTGATGTTGTGCAGAGTGACATGTTCCTGTGAGATGCTCTCAGATATGGTGTCATCTGTCTGGTGTTGTTGTCCTGCTGTAGGGTGGGGAGCTGGTGTCTGTTCTGCGGGGGCCAAACGCTCCTCTCCTACAGAGGGTGATACAGGAAGAGCTGAGCAAAGAGAAAAACGTCCTAGAACACGGCGCCGCACGCAGGGTGGTGAGTTACTCCACACTCCTGCCTCATCATTACTGTGTGGATGACAGATGACGCCTGAGTCTGGAGGGAAAAAGATTTGGAATAGAACTATGGAAAAGTTGTTGAGTATGAGGACTACAGCGAAACTACTGCTTGCTAAATAATGCATTCATATATATATATGCATTCATAATATATAATCAAATTATATATATATAATGTGATTATAAAATCTGAATGCATTATTTAGCAAACAGTAGTTATATAATATGAATGCATTAGTTAAAAAAAAAAATACATATATATATATATGTATTATACACCAGAAATATATATATATATATACACACATACATATATTATACACCAGAAATAATTATGACTTATTGTTAGGCACTTTTTGTACAAGTAAAATTTTAGAGATCATAATTTCTCCTGTCCCTCCAGGTGACAGACGAAGGTTTAACTGAGGAAGAGGAGGTGAATGAGGACTTTAAGGATCACGCACATGATGAAGATGTGAATGGTAATGCTTTTCCCTGATTAAATGTCATGTGTAACTGTTATTTCCCAGTTGACTGAATTGAGCTGCTCTGGTTGGTGTGTTCAGTTCCTGCTAGCGAGTCTTACACAGTGGCGATAATAAAGCCAGATGTGGTGGCACAAGGCAAAGCAGATGAGATTATCATGAAGGTAAGAGCTCAGTGATATATCAACCAGAAGATGATATATTTTCACAGTCAGTCATTTGAAATGTTTATGCTGTTAATATTTACACAGCAATATGAAGGTGAGCTTACATGTTTGCCTCCTTTTAAGTTGCATATATTCATATGGTAGCCTTTGCACACGGATAAACAGCTGAACTCTGTTTATTCCTGAATGCATGTTTTGTTTCTAGATTCAGGATGTGGGTTTTGTGATTTTGGCCCACGAGGAGAGAACGCTGAGTGAAGCAGAAGCTCAAGACTTCTATAAGCACAAAGCCGAGGAGGTAAAATGAAGAAAGGTCTAAAAATAGCATGTGTTTCTGAATATTTCTGCTGATGGTGTGTAGTGGCGGAGTGCCAGATTGTCATGTGAAGCGTGTGTGTGTGTGTTTGTGTGTGTTCTTCAGCCTTACTTTCAGGAGCTCATCCAGTTTATGTCGAGCGGCCCGTCGCATGTCCTGGTCATTTCTAAGACGGAGGGCACTGAGGACGTCATCCCAGCCTGGCGGGAATTCATCGGTCCTCCGGATGTGGAAGAGGCCAGGAGGACGCAGCCGGAGAGGTACATCACACCCAGGAAAAGAAATACAGAGACTTTATGTAGGAGAGACACATGAACACAAGCAGTCTCTCTCACATCTGCATTATGGGAATGCAAAGAAAGATCTCATTCAAAAAATCTAATCTAAAATCTATTTAATAATGACGTTTTATCAAGGTACTATCTATCTATCTGTCTATCTATCTATGTATATATACCTATCTATATATATATACAGCACTAAAATAGTTAATTAAAAATAGTGCTGGTATTGTTAACTAAAACTAAAGCTATTAAAAAATATGTATATTAAAAAAAGTAGTAAAATTCTTTTAATAAAAAAAGTTCAACATTAAAAATATCTGAAAATAAGTGAAATAAATATATGTAAGTAATTAAGACATACTTAAAATTACTAAAACTAAACCTGAAATAAAAATAAACTAAAACTAAATAGAAATGTTAAAACCCCCAAATCTAATAAAACTGACAAAAGCATGTAACAAAGTTACTAAAACTGAACATATAGAAATACAAGCTCATTTTAAATATTAATAAATAGTGTGTGATATATATATATATATATAAATTGAAAATGAAAAACTTAAATGAAAATTAAAAAATAACTGTAAATGTGAAATAAACAATGCATTCTATAGTAATAAATAATTAATAATATATTTTTTATCATGTATATATGTATACATCATGTATGTTGTTGTTGTTGTTTAGGTACATTTTTATTGAAACTCGCTGATATTGTTGTGTCAGTCATATATAATGACATCATAGGCCTAATACAGAGGCTCAGTGCTTCCCTGATGTGTGTCTAATGTAATTGTGTAATTAAATATAATCTACAAGTGATATGAGGGCGTTGCGTTGTCGATCTCAGATTTGAGCTCTAACAGTTATAGCACAACACCAGCAGCGAGACCATCTGCTCTTCTCTTTCTCTGCTTCCATCCCTTCTTCCCTGCTCTCCTCTCTGTTCTTCAGCTTGCGGGCTCAGTATGGCACCGAGACTCTTCTGAACGCTCTACACGGCAGCGGCGACCGCGAGCAGGCTAGCAGGGAGCTGGCATTCTTCTTCCCCAGCTTCAGGATGGCGATGGCCGGGCCGGAACAGGGGCGTGTGGAGAGGACGCTGGCGCTCATCCGTCCAGACGCTGCCAGGGAAAACAGAGGCATGTGCCAACATTACGTTTACACTGTGGCCTCGTGGGCACAGACCGATAATCAACGAGAGCTTTAAACTGAAGAACCGGTTACAAGTTTGGACACACATGACTCGTCTGATCGAAAGAACACAATGTAACACTTTGAGTTACCTACATATGACAGCACTCCCATGCTTCCATCTCAGTGTGATTATAATAGTATTACTATTATAGAATCATAATTTGAATTATTTCATTTAAAAAAAAAATGATTTTAAATATGATACTATTTTATTTATTTATTTATTTATTTTTGTAAATAATCCTATTTGGCTTTTTTCCATTTCAGCAATGTTTTAAGCTTTGTTTTTTGTAGTTTTTCATTCGTTTTTTTAATTATTATTATCATTATTATTATGTGCTTTTGCCATTTTTAGTAGTTTTTTAATTTTCTTTTTTTTTTAATTTGGCTTTATTTCCATTTCTGTATAATTCTAGCATTATTTATATGCTACTTTCATTTGTATTAATACAATAATTATTAATATTTTAATAATATGTTAAATATTATATTTTATATGAGTTTTTATATTTTTATTTTAGCTTTAACAATTTTATTAAGTCCTTTTTTTTAGATTTTCTAAATATTTCTATTTAGCTTAACGTTTATTTCAGTATTATTTTGTATATTATTTATATGCTATTATAATTCATAGCATATAAATAATTGTAGAATTTATATTTTATTGCATTTCAACATTTTATTTCAGCTTTTATATATATATAACTGATACAAGTTTTAGTTAACAATAAGAACGCTGTTCGATGACTTTACTGTAATTCCACAATGTGTGAAACTGTCATAATAGAGCCTGAGCAGAAGTGTCCGAGCTTGTGACCGCTGGTGCAGAGTAATTGGACTGGAGCGCTTACGGTCAGGAAGTAAAGTGTAGATGTGTTTGTAGAGGAGATTCTGAGCCGGATCCATGAAGCAGGGTTCACAGTGGCCATGCAGAGAGAGATGATGCTGTCTGAGGATCAGGTCAGACAGTTCTACAGCGATCACCTGGAGCAGGAATATTTCCCCAGTCTGCTGGAGAGCATGACCAGGTGAGCGATCGCATACATCACACATCTGATGCTGCGGAAGAGCAGTAAACCACAAGAGGCTTTGCCGAGACAAGCGGTTAATGACTTAAAACAGCATCATCAGTGATATGATAACAGATACCAGTTTTCATCATATACTGTAAAGGATGCATTATTAATAATCATTTGAATTAATACCATGCACTGTAGCTTATGTAATTTTTTAGTGGTTTTAAAACCAATCAGAACCCTTCAGATTCATCCAATTAGAGTACAGAATTAGCATTATCAGTGTTCACCCAAAAAATGAACATTTTGTCATCCTTAACTCTCCATCATGTCGTTCCAAACCTCTCTGAATTTCCGTATTCTGCTGAATGGCTACCAGCAACAGTGGGTAACCTAACAGCTGCTGGTACCCATTGACTTCCATACTGTATGTCTATTCATTATCATTTTGACACAGTGCTATTTCACTATCACTGATATACTATTGTAGTTTTTGTTAATGTTTTGAATTAGATTATATTTGTAGATTTTGTTTTCAATGTAATTTTAAAATTGTAATAATTTTGTTGATTTGATTAAATGTCTTTATAGTATTTATTCATTTGTATGTATTAGCTTTAGTTTAGTTACAAGAAAAGTGAGAAAGGATGCTGAAATACTACATTTATTTAAAGTAAAAAAAAAAATTATATATATATATATAAAATACACACACACACACACACACACACACACACATATATATATATATATATATATATATATATATATATATATATATATATATATAAGAAAAAATATTTATTTATTTATATTTATTTGTAAAAATATGTAAAAAAAAAAAAGTTATGTATATATATTTTTTTTATACATATTTTTTAAGTCAACAATAATAACTATGTTTTGACATCCAAAAAATGCTGTTGTGTGCTGTTTAAACTCTATTCAATTTTTGTATTAAATTATTTTAAAGGGATAGTTCACCCCCCCAAAAAAATGATGTCATCATTTACTCACCCATAAGTTCTTACAAAAAAAAAAGGATATTTTAAAGAATGTTAATAAACAAGTGACTTATGTCTTCATTTTAAGCATTGGATGCATAGCTGCTAATTGCATATAAATGCTGTGTAAATGACATAAAGAAGCCAGAAGCCTCACATGTGTCTCTGCTGTCGTTCACAGCGGGCCTGTGTTAGCATTAGCGCTAGTGAAGGAGCGAGCCGTGGAACACTGGAGGAACATCCTGGGACCCAAAGACCCCATCCAGGCGAAGACTGAGCAACCCCACAGGTTAATGATGTTTGCTCAACTCAATGTGTTGTTATAATTCATGTTTATTCATCATACACGTGTTTAAATATGTGGTTCTGATCTAGTCTGCGAGCCCAGTTTTCCTCTGGCCGCTCCAGTATTAATCAGCTTCACGGCAGCGGAAGCTCAGAGGAGGCGGAGAGAGAGATCGGCTTCTTCTTCCCACCGGAGGACACGCTCGCCGTCATTAAACCTGACACTGAACACAAGGGTATGACATCAGCCGTCCAAAGAGTGGAGAGGGATATTAGCTCACGCTCCACACTTTCAATGCAGCTACATCACAGCAGAGCTGACGAGAGGGGAGATTTACTTCACATTGTAGCGTTTGGTTCTCTGTAAATCAAATACCTTATCAGAAACACACAGAAATGAAAAATGTAAGACATTTAAGAAGGATGCTAATATGATGCTAGTTAAAAAAATTTAAAGTTGAAACGATGCCAATGGGAGATTTAAAAGTTTTTGTTTACTTTTTGAAAAGTACTGCTGAAATATAGTGCAAAATTAAAGTTTTAATGTTTTTGAAAGAAGTCTCTTCTGCTCACCAAGGCTGCATTTATCTGATCTATATATACGGATTATTCCAGTTCAAAATAACTTTTTTTTGTATCTGAATACATTGTAAAATGTAATTTATTTCTGTGATGCACAGCTGTATTTCCAGCATCATTCCTCCAGTCTTCAGTGTCACATGATCTTCAGAAATCATTCTGATATACTGATTTACTGCTCAAGAAACATTTCTGATTATTATCAATGTTGATTGAATTAACTGCTTAATTTCTTTGGAAACAATGCTGCATTTCAGGATTCTTTAATGAATAGAAAGTTCTAAATAGAACTATTTTGCAACATTTCAAATGTCTTTATTTTAATGCATCCTTGATGAAAAAAAGTGCAAATTTATTGCCAAAACTCACAAATGGTGGTGTTTATGAAATGAAAAAGTAAGATATGAATTAAATGAGGAACTGGCTGTTTATGTGTCTGCTTCTGCTCATATCAGAGGAAATCCTGGAGGAGATTCGGGCCAGAGCATTCACCATCTCCCGTCTGAAGGACACGGTTCTGTCCAGAGAGATGGCGGAAGAGTTTTATAAAGAGCACCGAGACAAACCCTTCTTCAGTCAGCTGGTGGATTACATGTGTCGGTGAGTTCAGCTCAGACTCAACGGGAAGGTTTCACGCAGGACATCGGTAAGATGAAATGTGGTTCATGTCTCTGCAGCGGCCCGTGTACGATGATGGTGCTGACGAAGGAGAACGCGGTGGAGGAGTGGAGGGCGGCCATGGGCCCGACGGACCCCAGTGAGGCGAGACAAACGGCCCCGGAGTCTCTGAGAGCGCGCTTCGCTAAAGACATGCTGGAGAACGCCGTCCACGGATCCTCCAACACTCAACACGCACACCAGAAGATACAGTTCATCTTCGGAGACATCAGCTCTGAGAGCGTGATCATCGACGGAGCCGCTTCTCCTCTGTTAGGTGCGCCAAATGATCAAAAGCTCCTCCATCTGTTGAGATCAAATTCATATTGTACTGAGAAACTAAATCTAAATCAGATGTTTTCATGTGGTGATAAGTTTTATAGAATTAAAGACGTTTATAGGACCAATTTTAAGGGGAACACGATACTGCAAAATCTTTTCTAAATGGAAATGTCTAAGCAATAAACAATGAGTTGCATTAGCAGCACTGTAAAGTTTGATAATACAACACATAAAAACAGCTTGAAATAACTTTTACTGTAGCGTCTGATCTCACTGATCTTGTTTTCCAGAGTAAATGTCTAAAAGATGCAAAAATGACATTTCATAAAACGTCTTGTTTTTTTGAGAAATGTATCAAAATGAACTAAGTTTGTGTTTAAAAAAGGGACAAATATCTGCCATTGGGCTCAGAAAGATCAACCTAATTCAAAGGGAAACCAAGTTTTCATTCCTCAAAGACAGATCTTTGTTTTTGTTTTAAGCATAAACTCACTTAATTCCAGTTTCTCAAAAAAAAAAAAAAAATGGGGGATCTCATGTCTTGATTTAAGGATGTTTGAAAATTTGTATTGAAAAATCAAAACAATAACAAAATAGAGGCGGATAAATATTTTATTAAGTTACGTTTTCAAGACTTTCTACTAAAATATAAGACATATACACTGTATATATATATTTATTTACATGTGTGTGTAAATGTATATAATATTTAAGAATAACATTCAATGAATGTCTTGCTATCTATAGAAACAGAGGAGAGTTTTGCAGAGCTCAAGAATCTACAAGCTTCCAGATCTCCATCATTTAATGACGCGAGGAACCAGACAGAGCCGAGCTCAACAGGTTCAAAACTGAACAAACACATGCAAACATAGAAACTCTCTCACCCTCATGTTGCTCCAAACACATACTCTGATATTTGCCCGTCACTATGAGCTGTCGTTGCACATACAGAATGAACCGGTGAGTTAATAATAACAGAGATCTGATTTTAGGTCAACTGTTCCTTTAGACCTTTAGGGTTTCCGAAACGGGGGTTCGAGAGTTGATGAAAAGCAAATCAACCGGATAATTTGAAATAAAACTGAAATCATGATAAATACAACAAAAGTACTTTTAATCCATTAACTTGAAGTTAAAAAGTCATATGTATATTTACATATATCATTACCCTTCCTCTCCACATCCAGAAGCTGCTGAAGAAATGAAGCCGGAGTCAGAGACTAAAGAGAGTCATTCAGCTTCTTCTGATGAGACTGAAACACTAGAGACGCCCACATCCAGCCCACAGGACACAGGTCTTTATGTCAATGAGTGATGCATAAGTCAAGAACCGAATGGATAATTAAAATAAATTAATTAGGCTGCACAATGGATCAAACTGAAATCATGATATAGTGTGATAAAGTAGTGATTATAAAGTCTGTTGCGCTGTTTTATCATTTCCAATATTCATGTGGAGAGCATTTTATTTGTATTCCACCAAAATAAAAGCTTGATGATTTAAGAAGTAAAAATCTCCCTTTTTTAATGTTTTAAAGGAATAGAATTAGTATTATAACATGTTGTCACACCCATGTTCTGTGTTGTGTTTTGTTCCCCATGTGCTCCCCGTGACCCAGTTTCTGCTGTGTGCTCATTTGATTCACTTGTGTCTCGTCTGTTACTCCTTGTTTGGTTCTGTACTTAAAGAGTTGTCTGCCCAGTGTTTCCTTGTCCGGTGTTAAACGTTGAAGGGTTACGTGTGTTCCCACCTGCCCTGTGTTTCCCAGGTTGTGAGTTATTAAAGATTGTCAAGTTGAAACCGTTCCAACACCTTAGCAACTGTGACCACATGTAGCGTAAAATAAAATGACTATAATTAACACTTTATTTTACAGTACAATTATAATGTACAACAGTAATATAGATTACTTCATTTTAAGATGTCAAATAATACTACTACTGTACCTAATAATAATAATTATCAGAATATTATATTTGCAACATGACAAAACTAATAACCATAAATGTTTAGCCAAGTTGTGCAGCCCTATATATAAAAATAAAACACAATATTTAACCTTTTCTATGTTTACTTGAATGTCATGTGACCATTAACTAACACCAAAGACCGTAAACGTGCAAATGTGTTGTTAAATGACTGAAAACATGTACTGGTGAAATAAAAACATCAAGTAAATATTTGACTTCTAAAGTGTTTGGCAGATAAAATTTTTTTTGGGGAATCTCTGCTTAGGTGAGACAAAAGTCAGCATTACCCTTCCTCTCCACATCCAGAAGCTGCTGAAGAAATGAAGCCGGAGTCAGAGACTAAAGAGAGTCATTCAGCTTCTTCTGATGAGACTGAAGCACTAGAGACGCCCACATCCAGCCCACAGGACACAGGTCTTTATGTCAATGAGTGAACTCAACAAGTTTAGTCACTGATCCTTCAGACATGTTTTGGAAAAAGCAACATTTCCACTTTGGCATTAACTGTGAGATATTAAGGAAACATTCATAAAACGATAGTTAACTTTCATCCTGAAGGTCCCTGTGACCCAGTTTCTGCCGTGTTCTGATTGTGCTTATTTTATTCAGGTGTGCCTTGTCTGTTACCCCTTATTTAGTTCTGTACTTAAAGAGTTGTTTGCCCTGTGTCTCTTGTCCGGTGTTAAGGTCTCTGCACACTGATTCAGAATTTTTTTTAATGTGTTTTTTCGTATTCGAAATGATAATTATTTCGTATTTGAGTTTGATGCATATAAATTAATACATTGTGAAAACACAAAATCGCAAGAAATTTAAAAAAAAGAAAAAGAAAGGAAATATGGGGTCCATCCAATCCTGAGATATAGAGTTCTCCCTCCTTGTTATGGAGCTGCAGGACTATTCCGGGGCGATTCAATGTTTACTTCAGGATGTCAGTGGCTCAGTTTGATGCTTTTGTTAGCGATACTAGCGCCACATATTAAAATGAAGACCACCAATTTCTGTGTGCAAGGATCTATGTACAGTGCTTTGTGCTGCGAGACTAAGTGGATGAACTTGACAATCGGCATTCAAAAGTCTTGCTACGGATACAAAAAAACACGATCAAAATCGAACCCAGTCCAAATTTGTTTTGGCTGGATGATACAATCTGCTGCAATCTCCCCACGTGTGATTTTCCCGATTTATCTTGTGCTCTATTTAAATTGTTCCGATGTCAAAGTAGAAGGAATAAACGAGAATTTAAATTCTCTTCATCCAGCCCCTTCTGGAACACACCGTGTCTCACCAGCTCACCCCAAGCCAGGAGCCCCCACATACCTAACAAAGGGTTCTGAACACCTGTCACCTCCAAAGTATCCCTGAGAACGTAGGTCTGAACGGGCAGACCCAACATCCCTGTCGGGCAGGCCCGCACTCCTTTCAACTACCATTTTCCCACTCCAGCCCCAAGATTAGTCTCAGTCCTCAGCCCAGGATTGTTGGTCGCTCCGAAGCCAGGATCGCTGGCTGCTCCAAGGTCAAGACTGCTGGCCGCTGCGCTCTCAAGCCCACCAGCCATTCTGAATCCAAGCCTGCCGGCTGCTCCTATATTGAGCCCAGAAATGCCGGCCTCTTCACAGTCAAGCTTGCCGGCCGCTCCAATGTCAAGCCTACTGGTCAATGCTCTCCCAAGCTCTATTATGACTCCAGCATTCTCTTTTAACCTTAAGCCAAAGGAGGAGTATAAAGAGAAATAAACTGTTCTCAACCTGGATCTACACTCTTCTGAGTCCGCTCTAGTGTCTGCTCCAGCCCCTGAATCTGCTCTAGTGTCGGCTTTAGCCCCTGAGTCCGCTCTAGTGTCGGCTCCAGCCCCCTGAGTCCGCTCTAGTGTCGGCTCAAGCCCCTGAGTCCGCTCTAGTGTCGGCTTTAGCCCCTGAGTCCGCTCTAGTGTCTGCTCCAGCCCCTGAGTCCGCTCTAGTGTCGGCTCCAGCCCCTGAGTCCGCTCTAGTGTCGGCTCCAGCCCCTGAGTCCGCTCTAGTGTCGGCTCAAGCCCCTGAGTCCGCTCTAGTGTCGGCTCCAGCCCCTGAATCTGCTCTAGTGTCTGCTCCAGCCCCTGAGTCCGCTCTAGTGTCGGCTCCAGCCCCTGAGTCCGCTCTAGTGTCGGCTCCAGCCCCTGAATCTGCTCTAGTGTCGGCTTTAGCCCCTGAGTCCGCTCTAGTGTCGGCTCAAGCCCCTGAGTCCGCTCTAGTGTCGGCTCCAGCCCCTGAGTCCGCTCTAGTGTCGGCTTTAGCCCCTGAGTCCGCTCTAGTGTCTGCTCCAGCCCCTGAGTCCGCTCTAGTGTCGGCTTTAGCCCCTGAGTCCGCTCTAGTGTCGGCTCAAGCCCCTGAGTCCGCTCTAGTGTCGGCTTTAGCCCCTGAGTCCGCTCTAGTGTCGGCTCAAGCCCCTGAGTCCGCTCTAGTGTCGGCTTTAGCCCCTGAGTCCGCTCTAGTGTCTGCTCCAGCCCCTGAGTCCGCTCTAGTGTCGGCTCCAGCCCCTGAGTCCGCTCTAGTGTCGGCTCCAGCCCCTGAATCTGCTCTAGTGTCGGCTTTAGCCCCTGAGTCCGCTCTAGTGTCGGCTCAAGCCCCTGAGTCCGCTCTAGTGTCGGCTTTAGCCCCTGAGTCCGCTCTAGTGTCTGCTCCAGCCCCTGAGTCCGCTCTAGTGTCGGCTCCAGCCCCTGAATCTGCTCTAGTGTCGGCTTTAGCCCCTGAGTCCGCTCTAGTGTCGGCTCAAGCCCCTGAGTCCGCTCTAGTGTCGGCTTTAGCCCCTGAGTCCGCTCTAGTGTCGGCTCCAGCCCCTGAGTCCGCTCTAGTGTCAGCTCCAGCCCCTGAGTCCGCTCTAGTGTCAGCTGTTGCCCCTGAATCTGCTCCAGTGTCGGCTCCAGCCCCTGAGTCCACTCATTTCTTCAAGTTCAGTCCTGAATCCATTACAGCCCAAACTAATTCAGAGTCCGTTTCAAGCCCCAAGAGTGCTCCTGTCCCCATGTCCAGCCCAGAGAGGTCTGCAGTTCCAAAGTTTAGCCCAGAGAGGGCTCCTGCTGCTGCCCAAAGAGAGCAGTGATTCCCAAGTCCAGCCCTGTTGTTCCCACGGCAGGCCCAGAGAGGGCCTCAGATCCTGAGTATAGGCCAGAGAGGGCTGTTGTTTCCACGTCGGGCCCAGGGAGGGCCTCAGTTCCCGAGTCCGGCCCAAAGAGAGCTTCAGTTCCCTAGTGCAGCCCAGTGAATGCTTCTGTTCCCGAGTTCTGCCCAAAGAGTACTTTTGTCCTCAAGAAAACTTCTTTTTTGTTTTTTTTTTGGGGGGGGGGGCTATACGTCTCCGACCAGAGTGGTCGAGGAAAGTTCAAAGGCAACTGTCTGCTCCGCCATTGGTTCCGGAACTGGTACCACCCTGGAGGCCTTTCTAGATCCCAATAATTATTATTATATTATATTTGCAATAATGACAAAATAATAACTATAAATGTTTAGCCAAGTCATGTAGCCCTATATATAAATTATATATACATTTTTTATGTTTACTTGGATGTCATGTGACCATTAACCAACATCAAAGATCTTAAACATGCAAATGTTTTGTTTAATGACTGAAAAAAAATGAACTGGTGGAATAAAAACTTCAAGTAAATATTTTACGTCTAAAGTGTTCGGCTGATAAAAAAAAGTTTGGGAATCTCTGCTTTGAGTGAAAAGGTGAGACAAAAGTCAGAATTACCCTTCCTCTCCACATCCAGGAGCTGCTGAAGAAATGAAGCCGGAGATGACAGAGAGTCAGCCAGCATCTTCTGATGAGACTGAAGCACTAGAGATGCCCACATCCAGCCCACAGGACACAGGTCTTTATTTCAATGAGTGATAGACAAGTTACTGTAAGAACTGAATGGATAATTTAAATAAATAAATTAGTCAGCACAATTCATCTAAATGAAAATGAAATCATGATAAAGCCTATAAAAGTACTTTTAGTCCATTAACTTGAAGTTAAAAAGTCATATGTATATTTACATATATCATTACCCTTCCTCTCCACATCCAGAAGCTGCTGAAGAAATGAAGCCGGAGTCAGAGACTAAAGAGAGTCATTCAGCTTCTTCTGATGAGACTGAAGCACTAGAGACGCCCACATCCAGCCCACAGGACACAGGTCTTTATGTCAATGAGTGATGCACAAGTCAAGAACAAGTTTAGTCACTGAACCCTCAGACATGTTTCGGAAACAGCAACATTTCCACTTTGGCATTAACTGTGAAATATTAAGGACATTTTCATAAAACCAAAGTCAACCTTCATCCTGAAGGTCCCCGTGATCCAGTTTCCGCCGTGTTCTGATTGTCCTTATTTTATTCAGGTATCTCGTCTGTTACCCCTCATTTAGTTCTGTACTTAAAGAGTTGTCTGCCCCTGTGTTTCCTTGTCTGGTGTTAAACATCGATGTGCATTATGTGTTCCTACCTTCCCTCTAATTAAAGATTTTCAAGTTGAAACTCATTCGTCCTTCGTTTCAAAGTATCGGCTGTGGTGTCTCCGGCAGGGTGGCCTGCCTTTGGGGAGGTATGTGGAGGATTTCCTCGAGCTGTCTGACCGGGTGAGCTGGCACGACGAAGCACTTGGTGCTTGTTTTTAGTTGGGAATGGATGAAGATACGAACCTCTGAATCCCCATGTTTGATTTTCCCTTGATTGAGCCAATTAATCTTGTCATCTATTTAAATGGTTCCAATTTTGAAGTAGAAGAAATAAAGGAGAATTTAAAAGTCTCCTCATCCAGCCCCTTCTGGAACACACCGTGTCTCACCAGCTCACCCCTCGCCACGAATCCTCACATACCTAACCAAAGGATCGGACCACCTGTCACCTCCGAGGTACCCCCTGAGGTCGTAGACAGAGATCTGATCTTGTTCCCACAGAGATCTGATCTTGTTCCCACATTCAGGCTAGAGAGGGCTCCATTTCCAAAGTCCAGCCCAGAGATGGCTCCTGTTCCTGTGTCCTGCCCAAAGAGAGCTGTGGTTCCCATGTCCAGCCCAGAGGGAGCCTCAGATCCCAAGGCTATCCCAGAGAGCGCTCCTGTTTCCACATCCAGCCCAGAGAGGGCTGTTGTTACCACGTCGGGCCTCAGTTCCAGAGTCTGGCCCAAAGAGAGCTTCAGTTCCTGAGTGCATCCCAGTGAGGGCTTCTGTTCCTGAGTCTGGCGCAGAGAGTGCTTCTGTACCCAATAATTTTTTTTTTGGGGGGGGGGGGGGGGGGGGGGGCTGGGGGGTGGTCGAGGCAAGTGCCGAGGCAACTGCCTGCTCTGCAATGGGTCAGAGAACAGGTACCACTCTGGAGGCCTTTCAAGTTCCCAAAAATTATTATTATAATATTATACTTGCGAGATATATGACAAAATAATAACTATAAATGTTTAGCTAATTCACGCATCCCTCAAGTCAAAGACCGCAAAAATCCAAATGTTAAATAACTGAAAACGTGAACTGGTGAAATTAAAACTTCAAGTAAATATTTTACACCTAAAGTGTTCAGCTGATAAACAAATCTCTGCTTTAAGTGAAAAGGTGAGACAAAAGTCATCATCAACCTTCCTCTCCACATCCAGAAGCTGCTGAAGAAATGAAGCCGGAGTCAGAGACTAAAGAGAGTCATTCAGCTTCTTCTGATGAGACTGAAACACTAGAGACGCCCACATCCAGCCCACAGGACACAGGTCTTTATGTCAATGAGTGATGCACAAGTCAAGAACAAGTTTAGTCACTGAACCCTCAGACATGTTTCGGAAACAGCAACATTTCCACTTTGGCATTAACTGTGAGATATTAAGCTAATCATCATAAAACCAAAGTCAACCTTCATCCTGAAGGTCCATATTTCAGCAAATGTTTCTAGGTAATTATGCTTATATTTTTGGGGATGACAACTATTATACAGTATATCGGTCCTGTCACCCACTGTAAAGAAATATATAATTATTTAATACATGCAATAATTTCACTCGTCCTATTTATAGCTAGCAAAACCAGAAAACAGAATGGTGTATGCATTTTAATACACAGATTACATGCAAAATACTGTCAAAGTGATCAGATTGAGGTACAGCATTGAAAAACTGATTAAAAATAGAAGAAACATCCAAGCCTAAATAAAAAGGATTAATCATAAAGAAATCCTTTGGTGAATTAACTTTCATTTATTTCGGTTCTGTATCCTTTTTTTTTCTTTTCTAATGTCTCAAGATTAGACAAATATAACAGATGAATTCATGTCAAACACGTGATTAACATTAATCACACAAAATCAGTAATGATAAATCCACTTTATTTCAAGTTTAACTTGAGATGTAACTGTGATTGTGATGAGAAGTTTGTCTTCTGTATTTCAGGGGATCGGGAAAATGTATGAAATCTGTACAATCATCTGTCAAAGAACCAGACGGATCAAGGTGAGTTTACTTCATTTACTTGCATCAAAAACATTCACGAGAAGAACCAGTCTTACTATAATTAAACAACAGGGTAATCTGATTCGCCCAAAAATGACTCGTTCAGAGAATTAGTTCATATAAGGTCTCAAACTATATTTGATGAAATTATGCTTTAAGTTTTTTTTTTTTTTTTTTTGTATCAAATGATACACTTTTTGTTATGTTTTGAGTTATATTTTAGTTTTATTATCATTTATTTCATGGTTTGAATTATTTTAGCACTTCAACTTAACCAAATTAAAATTAATATTGAAATGTATATTTTTTATTTTATTTCAGTTTTTTATTTTGTAATTGTAGTTAATGATAATAACCCTGTTTGGGAGACATAATGATGATATGATGGTTTCTTTTGTTCTCCATCAGTTTGGATCTGAAGGCAGCTAGAAAACATCTCTGAATCACATGAATTAAACACTCGGAGCACAATCTTGTCTGTTTTTATTCCTTATTAATTATTTGGTGAAAGGCTTATTAGTTTGGTTGAATCTGAAAGCTGTTTAAAAAAAAATGAGGCTTTATTTAGTCATTTTGTCACAAACAAAAACTCCAGTCCGGTGATTGGTTTTCAAAACAACTGAAACATTTTTTTATGCAAAAACTATGTGCATTCTTACTGATCTTGATCAACTAAAGCAAGCATCTCCTCCTCATCGAAGGACCTCTGGAACATCTCAGTGATGGTCAGCTGATGAGGATCCTGACGAACAGGGAAAAAAAAAACAGTTTTCTCCAGCGATGGCAGATGTGTTTAATAACTATTTCAATATGCAATATTTATGCAGATATTGACCAACTTTGATTTTGAATTTATTTTAATGTATTCTTAAAGTTAAATATGTTTGAAAGCATTCAACATGAAGCGAAAAAAACTTGTGCAATGGAAGTCTACAGTTATTTTTTATCGCTGGTTGAACACGACTGATTTTTAATAGTTCTAATGTTAAATGCAGATGGTAAAAAGACTGCAGACTAACCTTGCTGTGAAAGCTGGCAGATTCTGCCTTCTCTGAAAGGTTGGATTCAGACAAACCGACCTGCTCCAAAACATTCATCTTCTCCTGTATCATGGGCCTGAGAAACAGAAGAAAACATGAGAAAACAGAAGTAAAAAACTCACCCAAGAAATAAACTTAACTTAATTAGAAAGTTAATTTGAAAAGAAGTGTTAAAATAAATCATTTACTAATAACAAACTTTTTTTATTTTAAATATTATTATTATTATTATTATTATTATTATTATAGTTAATATTGAGAAAATTTGTCCTTTTGGGTAAACAAAATTTTTAATTGTTGTTGTAAATATTTAAAATGAGGGCACAAAGTGTGATTTAAAATTGAAAAACAAATAAAAGAAGACCAGTTACAGCTTGTAATGTATATAAGATATACAAAATTCACAATTATTGGAAACTAAGTGAAGTTAAAATAAAAAATAAAAAACAAGGTTGGTTTTCAATGTTTTGCAACAAAACCAATAATTTAATCATTCTCTCCCAATAACTATTGTAGAAATTAATAATAAAAATAAAAAAGAATATATATAAAATTTTAAACATTTAAAACTAAATTTAAATAAATAAATATAAATAAATATATATATATATATATATATATATATATATATATATATATATATATATATATATATATATATATTCTTTTTTATTTTTATTATTATTATTATTATTATTATTTATAACTGAAAGAGCTACAATTATTGCAAATATTATGAAGCAACCAATAAAGAAAGATGTACTTAAAGAATTGGAAATTTCTTTAAACAGTTATTCTCTACCGAAGCCAATATCTCAGTAATTCTGTCTCAACACCTGATGCTGGATCTGAAGAAATGAAGTGACAAGTTCTCTGATATCAGCAGATGTCCTCACCAGAGGTAATCGTCCGCTGTGCCTTTAGCCACCAGGTAATGAATGTCCACATTACTGGTCTGTCCGATCCTGTGCACCCGGTCCTCCGCTTGAATCAGGACCTGAATCAGGGAACAAACAAACTCTATCAAATAAACAAAAATAATAACAGAAAGTAAACTAACACTAAACCTAAACACTAAAAAATCAAGTTGTGACATGACAGTGTTAGATTATATTGACAGAGTCATGACTCTGGTTCATTTGGTGATTTCACCAAAAATGTAGATAGTGAAAAATTTAATTAAACGTATGCATTTAGCAGACGGTTTTATCCAAAGCGACTTACAGTGCATTCAGGCTATACATTTTTTACATATCATAAAATCCTTTTTAGATGCAAATATTAACTGATTACTTACAATTACTTAAAAAAACAAAGTGTCCAGGAAATAAAATGCAACTGACATTTTATTAACAATTCATATGCAAAAATTTACAAAAAAATTAATTTTAAAGTTAATTTAATAAAGCTATTAAAATAAATAATAATTTACTAATAAATGAATAAAAACACAACTTTAATACATTGTATGTTCCATGTTAAATTATTTTAAACAAAATTTAAACTTTAAGTATTAATTTAATATAATAATAAAAAAGTTGATCATCTGATAATACATTTATTTTATAATATTTTTTTTTAAATTCCTAACTAAAACTAAACTAAATTAAAGTTAATAAAATATTAATTATTCATTGAAGTATTCAATTAAAATGATAAATAGGTGACTTTTGTACAGCATCTGATAATACATTCATTTCATTATAATATTTAAGAAAAATTTATAAATGTATTTATATTCATGAAATAAAATAATAAGAAAAAAATAAGTAAAAAGTCAGCAAATGAACGAATTAAAAGTCTTACATTTAAGTCTAAATTCAGGATTCCCACACCTTACGACCAATGAATTCCCATCACTTTAAGTCACAAATACTAAATATATAGTATTTTTAGTTTTAATTGTAATATTTTATGGAGTTTGCTTTAACAAATAGCAATCTCAAGCCAATTAAATATTTTAGTTCATGACTGTGTCAGGTCTCCAGGCGTGTGGGAAGCCTGTAAATGTGACTGAAGATGTGAGCGTCTCACTCCGGGGTTCCAGAAGAGCTCGGCGAACACCACGAGGTCGGCCGAGTGCAGCGTGAGCCCCATGTTAGCGGCGGTGATGGACAGAACAGCCACGCAGCTCTTCTGTGTCGACTGGAACCGCTCACACAGCTGCTGACGCTCCGCTGACGCCGTCGAGCCGTCGATACGAATATAACTGATGCCCTGCACACAGACAGCATCTATTCAACCCAAACTATGATTACATTTATTAAAGATACTCAGGGTTGTTGTAGTTTTTTTTTTTTATGGTGCACTGTTTATGTTTAATATTGTACATGCCCCCAACTCCCAAACAAATCAATAAAACACCAAATATATATATATATATATATATATATATATATATATATATATATATATATATATATATATATATATATATATATATAATATGATATTATATTATACATAAAATACATTTGTTCAACATTTTTATATCACACGTCGATATGGCTATAAAATAATATAAATAATAAAAAATAATAATTATTGTTATTACTAAATAAAAATATACAAATAGTACATTAAAAATAAAGAATGAAATAAATTACTTTCAAAATGTTAATTTGTAAAGTTTTTTTTGTTTTTGGTGTTTGGCTTAGTGTTATGTTAGAATCATTATTATACTTTTATACATTTTTAATTGTTTTTAGCTTTATTTTTTGTTTTTCATTTAAATGTCTTGAAATTTTGTTTTGTCATTTTATTTGACATGTTATTTTTAAAATGTCTATATATAAAGTTTATTTACATATATTTACACACACACACACACACACATATATATATATATTGTGTAAGTGTATCTGTGTACATATTTTTTTTAAAAAAAAGTATTTATAGTATTTATACAGTTTTAGCTTTTAGTTTTGGATCTATTTTTAGTTGTTTTAATACTACAATTGATTGTTTCTGTTGTCCTCATTAGTAAATATATAAATAAATAATATAAACAAAACATTAAAAATGTAATACATACAGGTTGATACCAATTATGCAGACTAAAGAAATATCACACATATGTCACAACATTATTTTGCATAGACTTGAACACTTTGTTGGCATTAATGGAAGTGCATTAGCATGGTTTAAATCGTACTTATATGACCGCTATCAGTTCGTAGCAGTGAATGAAGATGTATCATATCGATCACAAGTGCAGTATGGAGTACCTCAAGGCTCAGTACTAGGGCCGCTACTCTTCACGCTTTATATGTTACCCTTGGGAGATATCATCAGGAAACATGGTGTTAGCTTTCACTGTTATGCTGATGATACTCAGCCTTATATTTCTTCGCGGCCCGGTGAAACACACCAATTTGAGAAACTGATGGAATGCATAGTCGATATAAAAAACTGGATGACGGGTAATTTCTTACTGCTTAATTCTGAAAAAACAGAGGTTTTAATTATAGGACCTAAAAACTCTGCTTGTAATAACCTAGAACACTGTCTAAGACTTGATGGCTGCTCTGTCAATTCTTTGTCATCAGTTAGGAACCTAGCTGTGCTATTTGATCGCAATCTTTCCTTAGAAAGCCACGTTTCTAGCATTTGTAAAACTGCATTTTTCCATCTCAAAAATATATCTAAATTACGGCCTATCCTCTCAATGTCAAATGCAGAAATGTTAATCCATGCATTTATGACCTCAAGGTTAGATTATTGTAATGCTTTATTGGGTGGTTGTTCTGCACGCTTAGTAAACAAACTACAGCTAGTCCAAAATGCAGCAGCAAGAGTTCTTACTAGAACCAGGAAGTATGACCATATTAGCCCGGTCCTGTCAACACTGCACTGGCTCCCTATCAAACATCGTATAGATTTTAAAATATTGCTTATTACTTATAAAGCCCTGAATGGTTTAGCACCTCAGTATTTGAATGAGCTCCTTTTACAATATACTCCTCTACGTCCGCTACGTTCTCAAAACTCAGGCAATTTTATAATACCTAGAATATCAAAATCAACTGCGGGGCGGCAGATCCTTTTCCTATTTGGCGTCTAAACTCTGGAATAACCTACCTAACATTGTTCGGGAGGGAGACACACTCTTTAAACTGGCTTACACATAACATACTAATATGCTTTTAATATCCAAATCCGTTAAAGGATTTTTAGGCTGCATTAATTAGGGGAACCGGGAACACTTCCCATGACACCCAATGCATTTGCTACATCATTAGAAGAATGGCATCTACGCTAATATTAGTCTGTTTCTCTCTTGTTCCGAGGTCACCGTGGCCACCAGATCCAGTCTGTGTCCAGATCAGAGGGTCACTGCAGTCACACGGATCAAGTACGTATCCAGACCAGATGGTGGATCAGCACCTAGAAAGGACCTCTACATCCCTGAAAGACAGCGGAGACCAGGACAACTAGAGCCCCAGATACAGATCCCCTGTAAAGACCTTGTCTCAGAGGAGCACCAGGACAAGACCACAGGAAACAGATGATTCTTCTGCACAATCTGACTTTGCTGCAGCCTGGAATTGAACTACTGGTTTCGTCTGGTCAGAGGAGAACTGGCCCCCCAACTGAGCCTGGTTTCTCCCAAGGTTTTTTCTCCATTCTGTCACCGATGGAGTTTCGGTTCAACTCGGTTTAACTATCATTTTGCATTATTGACACACTGTTTTCCTAATGAATGTTGTTCAGTGCTTTGACGCAATGTATTTTGTTTAAAGCGCTATATAAATAAAGGTGACTTGACAACTGTATGGAGAATAGCATTACTGCAAATCAAATCATATTAATAAGCAATAACTGATGAGACCATGATATACTGAGCAGCTCACATTTCGGCGAAGTAGTTTTCTGCTGTTTTGAATTCATTCTAAAAACTCTAACTGAGCACAACCATCTTGGCCTGCTGGTTAAATGTTAAAAAGTCTTTTGATTTTTGTGAATAGTAGGTTGATTTGGACAGACCTTCTCAGCGAGCTCTTTGGTTATACTGTCCAGCACCAGTCTGTGATGAGCAAACACCAGAAACTTCTCTCGTCCGCACTCCAGCATGTCTGAGATGTACTCCCTGAGCAACAGACGCAAGCAGTCTTACTTTACTAACTCGTATACCATTATATCCATTTTTTATTACCATTTTTTTTAAAATAAAAACTAAATATATTTTATAGAAAAAACTGCAGCAGAACATTGTTGTCTGTTTATGTCGTCGACGCTAATATAGTTGTCATTATTGGTGCCACTGGTGTTAATAATAATAGAGAGGAACTGCATGAAATAGTTTTTACGTACATGATGGCTCTGATCTTGGCCTCGGCTGTGTGGTTGAAGAAAACCAGGAGAGCTTCCTTCTCTTGTGACTTCTGCACATGAACACAGAAAAGCTCGTTCCAAACCCATATGCTGTTATGATTTGTTTTTGTTTTTCTGAAGAATGACTCAAGATGAGAGTGAGTAAATATTGACAGAATTCCTTAAACTCAGACTAGTTTTGGCGGCTGTGTTGTAGTTGGCGCTCACGTTGTGGCATCCTCTGGCGAGCTCTTTGGCAGCGGCGTTGAGAGCGGCTTTGGTGCGGGAGTTGATGCCGTCCGTCGTCACTGTGACCACCTTGCGCTGTTTGGCGGGAAGCTGCGAGAGCACCTCTGATTTGAGCCGGCGGAGCATCAGAGACTCCTCCAGCAGCAGCTTCAGTTCACTCAGATGAGACGAGCCGGAGTAATCCCAGCCCCACGGCAGCTGCACACACACATCCACACCGCCTTCACACTTACAAACGCTTTGCTCTTTTGACATTATACTGGGGCTGCACGATTTGGGGAAAATATCAAAGTGGGGTTTTTCTGATAAACACTGTAATTTAAAATGCTGTGCAGAATTTGGCCAAAACTGTGTGATTATTTCTTAACATGGCTATAACTAATCAGAATAACTAAAAAATTTTGATTATTAATATTATTATTACAAAATTAAAAAATATATATAAATTACTAACTAAACAACATGAAATACTGTTGTAAAATTTCACTGTAAAATTGAGTATTTAATAAAAAAAAAAAAAACATAAAAAATTAATATTTTTTACAACTATAATAATATTTATGGCTGTATCAGTTTGTTAATTTTCACATTTTTCCTGAACATCGTTAATATACTAGGGCTGCAATGTTTGAGCGAAAAAAAATAAATCTGATTAAATATGCTGTGCTTTTATGTAGCTATGACTATAAAACAATAATTATAATAATAATTATTATTATTATTACAAAATAAAAAAATATATAATATACTAATACTGTTGTAGAATTACACTGTAAAACTGAGTATTTAATAAAAAAATATATATATTTAAAATTATTTTATTTTTCCACTATAATACTAATATTTATGGCTGTATCAATTTCTTAATTTTTAACTTTTTCCTGAACATCAATGTACTAGGGCTGTAATTTTTGAGTTAAAAAATATGCTGTGGTTTTATACAGCTATGGCTATAAAACAATATTTATAATAATTATTATTATTGCAAAATAAAAATATAAAAATGACTACATTAAAACAAAATCCGAACTAAAGAAATTACTGTTGTAATATTTAATTGTAAGAGAAGGTATTTAAGAAAAAGTGGAGAAAGCAAAAATAATATAAATAATTATAAATAATATTCATTTGCTATTACTATTCTATTAATATGAATATACTATATTTTATGTGACATTACCAAACAAATATTTATGGCTTTCTTAATTCCTCAATTTTCAAATGTAAAACGTAACTTGTATTTTGATGGAAAACCACGGGAAGACAAGCACTTCTCATTACAAGTATGGGAAGATCACTTGGTGCCTGTTTCATTCCCAAATCAATGTTAAAGTGACTCAAACTCAGCGCAGATGCAGAGATGGTGTTTGTGTGGAGCAGCATTTACTGTGAACCGAGTAAATGAACACAGTGCTCCGCTCCACTCTCAAACACGCACTGCATGTATCTATTTAATTCAATCACAGCCGTTGTGGTTTAATCAGTGAGTTAGTTTTTACTGAAATGAACTGTTCGACACCTGTACACAGATGGACGCACCTGTTTGGCGTCACAGTAGCGTGTGCCGAAGTCATGGAAGCGTGGAAACAGGGAAGGCTTCACAGCCAGGATCTGAGTGTAGAGCTCAGCCGGTCTGGACATGGCAGGCGTTCCTGACAGCAGGATCACTCTCTTCGCCGTCTAAATGGAAAAAATTTGATTTTGAGACACGGCTAATTACTGTGCAGTCTAGACAAACTTTAAACGTTAATAAACCAGGACGGGATCAACTTCAGCACTATGAATAACAGCTAAAATAATCCTGAATCAGCAAACCTTCAGCAGAGGAAGAGCCGCCCGACAGCGAGCTGTTTTTATGTTCTTCAGGAAGTGAGACTCGTCCTGTACAACAAACAGAAAACAGCGATTAAATCCATGCTTGAAGAGCTCCAACAAAACCTTTAAAAGGTTTTACACCGCTACATGTTACTAGGTCTCTTTTGTTAACCAGCGCTGTGTTTATTTAATTAAAAAATACAGTAAAACACTAATGTTCTAAAATATTATTACAATGTAAAAGGTTTTCTATTTTGAACATATAGTAAAATATAATGTATATTTTCTATGAACAGAGTTTAAAAAAACAACAATTTGAAATAGAAATCTTTTGAAACATTATAAATGTCTTTACGCTCACTTTTGGTCAATTAAATGCATACTTTATGAATAAAAATATTAATATATATATCTTAGTGGTCCCAAACAAACAAAAAACACAGGCATAAAATGAGTGCATTTTATGATTATGTAACTAAAGTCAGTGAATATTTTATTAATTAACTGCATTCAATATATTAAAGCACAATTTTGTCAGGCATTTATAAGTGAAGTAAATAACATTTTTTGGCAACTACATATAAGACGTATTGTCATGCACAGCATCACAAACAGCATTAGTAACACAAACGCTGGACTCTTACTAAAGCAGTGAGTGAATGAGAGAACAAGTTCTCACCATAATGATGACACTGAACGGGCTGGACGGCTGCTGTTTGTCCATCCTGTTGAGCAGGTCATAGCTGATGATGTTGATGAGGCCGGAGCGAAGGCTGTCTCTGCCTGTGACCACCACATTAATGCTGTCGGCTCTGACAGACGGCAGCCAGCGGCGGAAAGCCTGAGGGAACAGAGCCAGAGTTCACTTCGTCTTGAAGAGCCTACTTCTCAAATGTCTTTCAAGCTGTTTTGAGGAAGGTTGAGTCGAGAGAGGAACGCTGGAAACATTCCCGGTTTCCCTTTAAACTTTCACACAATACAGAATACAGAAGAGAATGTGCACTTCCTCAAGGGTGCAGTGATGGAAAATATGAATTAATAAATCGGATTCCACATCATGTGGACTTAAAAACATTGTTTAAAAAACTGGTGACTGGTGCTTTTCAAGAGAGAAAAAACACATGCCATTTATTTTCAACAGAAAAATGTGTGCAGATCTTATTTATATATATATATATATATATATATTTTGGTGTCTGCAACTTTGACAGAAGTTGCTTCATTAACTGCCTCTGATATTACAAATTAAAAATTAATGATCAACGTCAGAACTCAGTTTCTACATTATTAACCAACAACTGTTGTAATGCAAAAGGCAAGCGGGTTCTGCTACTTAAACTAAAATATTCAAATGCAAGAAAAAATATTTTTAATATTTAGGGCTTAGGTAAACACGTGACCGTTGATTTACTTTATCATAAAGGTTCTGAATCTCAGCCAAAAATTGTTTAGGACGCAGTGCTGTCAAAAGTTTGAAGACTTTTTGAAAGTAATTAATACTTTTATTCGTCAAGGCTGCTTTAAATTGATTAAAAGTCACAGTAAAGACATTTACATCTTACAAAAAATTCATATTTCAAATAAACACAGTTCTTTTGAACTTTCTATTCATCAAAGAATTCTGAAAAATACAATGTATCAACCTTTCCACAAAAATATGAAGCAGAACAACGAAGAAATCAGTATATTTTCATGATTTCTGAAGATCATGTGACACTGAAAACTGGAATAATGATGCTGAAAATTCAGCTTTACATCACAGAAATAAATTACAGTTTAAAATATATTCAAATAGTAAACAGCTATATTCATTTGTAATAATATTTCATTGTTTTTACTGTATTTTGATCAAATAAATGCAGCCTTGGCAAGGAAAAAAATTGTACCGAGTCCGACCCCAAACTTTCGAAAGGCAGCATAGGTGTGGAACCAACTATCCACCAGCTAACACATCCTCAAAAAGCATCCCTGTAAAGAGACGTGTGTACCTCGGCCCATGTGAAGCGCACAGAGGACGGAGCCACCACCAGCAGAGGCCACTCACTCTTGTAGTAAGCAGCGATGCAGATGGCCTGGACCGTCTTTCCCAAACCCATATCATCAGCCAGGAGCAAACGGCCCTCTCTGGACACTGCAAAACTGAGACATCAGCAGACATCACATTATATATATATTAGCATTGCTTTTATCCAAAGCAAGCAAGTACAAAGCTAATAACCTAGAATTAAAACGGTTCTTAACAACAGAACTGATATGTTTGAATTCATCAATCTCCAGTACACGCATTTCCTGGGAATCGAACCCGTGACCTATGCATTACCTACTGACTTCTAACCATGGAACATTAAGACACCAGTAGAGGAGACGTACTTGACCCCGTCTCTCTGGAAGGGCATGAGGCTGCGTGTGAGCTGTGGATCCACGTGTGAGAGATCGGCTTCAGGAGGGACTGGAGCTCTGGACTCGCTCTTCTCAAACTGAGCGGAGAAGGACTGCAGCACAGCGGGAGGCAGAGGCTCGATCTCCACCGTCGGCAGCTCACCCAGATCCGTCACTACACAGAAGACATCACCATCAACCACATCTACTGTATTCACCCCCAAATAAAAACACATGACTATATGTCCAACCCGGTCAAACTTGCATTACTGAGAGAAGAGAACACACATATTACTATGTTCAGAAATACAGTTAAATATTATAACATGACGCATAGAAAGCCAGTTCCACCAAGAAATTAAAAATAATCTCACCTTTTTTTTTTTTTTTTTTTTTTTGTGAGACAAACTCAGAATTCAGACTTTTTTTTCCCCTCGCAATTCTGTTTTCTATATAATGAATAAAAAAAGTTATCCTGACTTCTCCATTTCATAATTCTGGCTTTTTCTTGAAATTGAATTGTGTACTTTTATTTAAGAACTGCAAAATGTATTCGAAAAATCCCTTAAATTTAACTGTATTCAGAAGAACTAACAAATGTGCACAATTCATAAGGGAACACAAGTATTATTCATTTTGAAGGTAGAGAGTTACGAATTCGATTTTTACCAGTACAGTAATACATGAATGGGCCAAGCATTCTCTGCATTTGCCTACTTGAATAAAAATGTGTCTCAGCGTGAAATGTAAACTTAAATTTCTGTGCATAAATTACATTTATGCTCTTCGAAAAATAATTAAAGTGAACAAAATTAAAAAGACTCACTGAGCTTCCCGTAGTCCTCAAGAAGGAAATTCCACTTTCTGGTCTTCATGTCTAAAAATGAACAAAGAATAAAATGTGTGCATGATACATGTGAAAGCCTTCTGGAACTTTCCACACAGTTTGGTGACCCGTCATTTTTTAAAAGCATTAGAGGAGAAATCCTGTTTTTAGTGTAACATGTACACATTAGATAATCCATAATAATATAAAAATATAATAATTTGTATATTTTTTTAAATAAAATTAATTAATTTTAATTACTAAAAATATAATATTAAGCTCTGTCACACATTTTGCATCCACTTTTTTTCACAACAATATAACTTTAACATATGCTTTAAGATTGTGTCACCCAGGAAGTGACATCATTTGTACTCTTTCTACAGCATGGCAGGAAGAGAAGCAAACCACCTCTTTCACACAATTCATCAAACTGTACTGTGATTAATGATGAAATAAACATCTTTAATTTATGGGAAATATAAGTTTGTCAATAACAAACTGATTTAAATTATCTAGTCCCTAGTTTAAATTAAAAAAAAAAAACTTTTATAATTCTATAATTTTTTAGAATTACATTTTTTATTTATTGTTATATTGTACATTTGATGCATTTTGGTTGCAAAAATTGGTTGATGCAATTTAATTTTGATGCACATTGGTTGCAAAAAATAAAATTACTTAATATTTAAAAAAAAATAATTTAAAATTAAAAATTAAATTAAATTAAATTAAATTAAATTAAATTAAATTAAATTAAATTAAATTAAATTAAATTAAATTAAATCAAATCTACAGGTCAACAAAGTCACATTTTATGATAATGTACTTGACATGACTTCCTATTATAGGCCCAATTTTGAACCCTATTGAAGTTTGTGTTAAATCTATTACACTCACCATAATTTTTTGACGGCATTTTCTTGAAGATTGCAATAACATCGGTCTGGTATCCGATATCCACCTCCAGCCGACAGCGAGACACTAAAATGCACTTCCCCTTCACCACGGCACCTGGTTTCTGCCAACCCTGACAGAGCTTCATCAGAGCTGCCAGAGCTGCTGCATCTTTGGGTCGACTGCTGGACGCTGAAAAGCTCAGCGCTTCCATCCCCTCCAGAGGTTTGAGAGAGACGGAGGGGACACTCGCTGCCTGCTCCACTGAAACACAAACAAACTCGGTTACACACCGTGCGTCAGGAAACTGCTTGAGCATGCTTAGTAACGTTCATGATGATGACATACTCAGCATCTGGTAGTCCTCGAGGCTGAAGTTCCACATCCTTGTAGCAGGATCTGTGACAGCAGATAAATGACAAATGCATATATGTTATAGGCCTTTAAAGCGATAGTTCACCCAAAAATGAAAATCTGCTGAGGATTTACTCACCCTCGGGCATTACAAGATGTAGATGAGTTTGTGTCTTCATCAGTTTTGGAGAAATAGCATTGCATCACTTGCTCACCAGTGGATCCTCTGCAGTGAATGGGTGCCGTCAGGATTTGTTTCTTACAAACACGTAACTTTTGTCTTCTCCAGATGTTAACTGATGGACTGGAGTGCTGTGGATTATTGTGATGTTTTTATCAGCTGTTTGGACTCTCATTCTGACGGCACCCATTCACTCCATTGGTGAGCAAGTGATGCAATGCAACATTTCTCCAAATCTGATGGAGAAACAAACTAATCCTAATCTTGGATGGCCTGAGGGTGAGCACATTTTCATATAAATTTTTGGGATTCCTTTAAGCTTTATTAGCACACTTATGCACACTAAGCTCTCTGTAAACAATGACAGCAGATACGGTGTCTGTGCTCACCGTAGTTCTTCGAGGGAATGCTTTTGAACACAGTGATGAGGTCTGCATGGTAGCCGACTTCCACTCGGAAACGATTCTCTGAGTGTGACACACATTTCCCTTTCACGGACACCGCTGGCTTCTTTGTAGGGACACTTCCTCCTGCCTCGGGGATGTTAGACGCTCGCTTTTCTCCTGCGGTGGGTTTACTTGACTGTCCATAAAAGCTATGAGTTGCAGAAGAAACGCTGGACGACGGAGCAGATGTCTTTGTACAGGGTCCCTTGGTGTCTATGAGCTGAGTCTGCAAAGATGAGATAAAAATCAGTAATATTGTGAAATTTTATTATGACAATTTAAAATAACGGTTTGCCATTTTAATATACTTTAAGATATAATTTATTGCTATTATTATTTAGCAATAATATTTGTTTGAAACCTGTGATTTTTTTTTTCAGGATTCTTTGAAAAAATAAAAAGTTAAATATGATACAGTAGGCTTATAGGGTTAATAATATAACATTGTATTTTATACAGATGTTCAATCTTCTATCTGGTAACTAATTTTTTATAGAAACTTTACTAGCAAAAATGGTATCCAAAAAACGTAAAAAGGACTATTATACAGTACTGTTATTTGCATTTATGTTTATTCATTTAGCAGACGCTTTTATCCAATATTTATTTACTGCTGAGGAACACAACAAGTGATTCATCACAGGAAGTGCTCGCAATACAAAGTTTTAGACACCGCTTGGATTCGTTTAAGTACTTGACTAGTTTATGGAAGAAGAAAGAAAAGGATGCAGTCATGCTATGTATAGCACAATTTAATCATAGCAATCATGTATACACATTTTTTAAATGATCACTTTTTCAAATAAAACATGGACAGAATTGCACAGATAAGGAAATAGGAGTTATGCACTTTTGGTTGAAGCAGTCAGTTGGTTCTTAAAATAGCCTCACACACATTATCTGACACTTAAACATAAAAATGAAGGCCTGGACAGACCGGTTTTTGGTGCACACCGGTCTTGTGCATTGACCAGGGGCCCCTGGATGTACAACGTGACCAGGTGCACACACGTGTCTGCTCTTTACCTGGCTGTGTGTGTGTGTGTGTTTGTTTGGGGCACATCCGGGTCTCACCTGCGCTTGTCTCTCGGCTCTTCTGGCCAGAGCGCGCTTTCTGTTCTCCTCGATCCTCTGCTGCTGCTCCGAGGTCAGGTTTACAGACATTACTGCACTTTCTGATTTCGACTGAGCCCTTCCTAAGACGCAGAAGAGCAGATCACACACATGTCGTATGTTAAACGGTCACATATATTCACATATCAGCTCTAGATCCGGTTGCGCTCTTCTCACTGTTTGTTTACAGTAACATCTTTTCAGCAGCCGGTCGCTTTTAAATGCTGTCACGCACCGTTGAGGGTTTAACAGTAGAATCAAGTTATCTAATTCAAATACGAGTCATCAAATGTTAACATTTTCCTACCGGAGTAATCTAACAAACTCGTGAAAATGCGATTTATTAGTATTGGCTACAGAGATCAACTTTACCATCTAACGTTACTTCAAACGGAGCGCTGAAGAGGATATGACGCCAGGGCGTAACGTCGCGCTGCTGGACGCACTGTGATGGACGCTAATCTCCTCCAATGGGAAGGCTAGATGTGACACATGGGCGGGACCAAGGGTCAACGCGCTTAGTTTAATACAGTAATAATAACATTGTTGGTAAACGCACTTTGGTTTAAAAACAGCGAGATTGAGCTCTTTTATAACCGAAGCTTAGAAAACAGCTTAGATTTTAGTCTGGAGCAAGTTATCACGCTTTCTCCATGAATATTTTAAGGGTAGCCTATATTATTTTTAAGGCTTAAAATATTATTTTTAGTGAATATTTGCATCTAGACACAAGCACCTCAAAGTGTTCGCTGCAGATGATATTATTTGTATATATTTATATATTATTATTATTATTTATTTATTTATCAAAAATTAACACCTATAAGGTAATCGGTTTTTTATATAAACTTTATTGGCAAATTGAATTGGTAACTTAACACAAAAACACTATTAGCCTATACAATGATGTAATGCAATGTAATACGCGGACACATTTTAAATGAACACTTTTTGAGATAAATATATTTATTTAAAACAAGCAAAATATTTCAAATTTAATATTTGAAACAGGAGCATTTGGTACATTTTTCAGGCATGTCATTAATACAAATAATGAATTTTGCATTGTGGTCAATTAATTAGTGACTGACGTAAATCATACACACACACATTTTTTTTTTTTTTTTTACTCATATTCACACCTTTCTACCAGGTAAATTATTTTTTATATATAGATATTTACATTTATGCATTTGGCAGACGCTTTGGAAGTGACTTACAGTGCATTCGGGCTATGCTTCTTTCTTTTTAACAGTATGTGTGTTCCTTGGGAATTGAACCCACAACCTATTGCGCTGCTGATACAATGCTCTACCACTGAGCCATGAAGGCTTGACATCCTTGAGTGAGTGCTAATATGTATCCGGTTTAAAGATAGTCTATGGGTACAAATATAATGAACTTTGTGCAACTTTTGCACCATTTCCATCGTGTTCATGTTCTTGGCATTGTGTAAACAATTGAAGTAACACAGTTCACAGCACACTGATGGGCGACCTCAAACCCAGAGTCAGCATATCTCTCTCTCTCTCTCTCTCCCCGCGCGTGTGACGTATGCTCGTGCGCTGTCCCGGGAGTCACGGTGCTGAAACCGCCGCATCAGCCACACGGAGCCACTCCAACACCGTCCAGCGAAACCCGAACTCACGGAGGGATCGGATTACACATCTCCGAGGAATTATCTTTAGGAATCGCGCGGACACGACGCAAAAAGCTGCAGCAGAACAACATGCTCTCGAAGCGACCGAAGACATGCGACGTGCACAAGAAGAAGCATCACCTGCAGAAACATAACCTTTAGGTGTAGATGCCTGAATGATTTCACACCGCTGAGGGATGCTTTAACACATGTGGCATGCGACTTTGAAGCTTTTCTTCACAGGTGGACACATAGATCTCAAACCCAATGGAATGAATCGATCTTATGGCTTCTGACACCTGTTTACTGCCTTTTCATTATTATTATTTATCTAATTCAGGATGCAATAGAGATGCGCACTTTTCTCCGTTTACCTTGCAATACATTTTAAGCTAGATTCCAAAAGTGCAATGGACTTAATGCAGGTTGCCACTTTAATGCACCTCTTAAATTCTCAATTGTAGCGTGTTGCAATCATTCCGGATTATCATGGCTTGCATGCATTCGCTTTTCACAGCCTAAACTAAGAGGGAGTCGATAAACGCGCGCTAATTGATTCCGGACGGTCTCGATTCTCCCCGTTCTTGGATGCTGCGCGGTCACGGCATGCTGAAGAGCCGCTATTGCGTTCTCTTCAGTGACCTCAAGGTGTTTCTGCTCGGGCCACAGGCTCCTACAAACCCCATGAGCGGACAAACAGCCAGAATCAGCCCGTATGCCAAGGATAACAACAATACCTTACGAGCCCACCGGCTCCGGGACTGGAGTGCGCCGTCCACAGAGGAGGAGGCTGCGGACGGATGCGCGTGGACGGGTGCCGCGGCGGAGGAGTTCCCCAAGGACCGGAGGGATGACAGATTCTCCTTCATCAGCTATGCAGAAGGAACCCCGGTGTGCAGGATATGCTTCCAGGGGCCGGAACAGGTAGAAACCGACCCTAGTTCAATAGCAAGTAAACAAATGTAGTCTACATGATACATAAAGTCATTTAACCATGTACTTAAAAATGTTGATTTGGTTCCATTACATCTAATAATGTTAATTTCATTTCTAATTACAGTTTTGCATTAGGACTGTCCAGTTTGTATTATTATCTTCCATCTTTTGAATGTAGCCATTATAACCAATTATTGTTTCGTGTCATATTATTTTAATATATTACCTTATTTATTAAAACACTGGTAGTTTTACTTTTACTGCGCATTCAGCGATTAATGAGTCTGACTTCGAATATTCACAAATATTGAAAAATAACAATCAATCAATCAATCGATCAGTCGATAAATAAATATGCAGCCGTTTTCTTGTGTTTTTAGCATAGCAAGTTTAATTATTATTGCATTATTATTATTATTATTATTATTATTTCAGCATTTCTACTTTAAAATGTCACGTTTAGTGATACTCGGCATTTCTTAGTAAATGTTTGTGAAATTTAATTGCAATATCTCATTAAAAATTCTCAAATTCTACACCATTTTATGTCGGTATCCATGTGTGTGAACAGAACCTAAAGAGACTACAACTTAAATTACACAGTCAAACAAAAAGAAAAGAATGGTCTTATTGTAATTTATAATTGACCAAAATATGAACATGACTTAATTTTTTTATTTTTTTGGCATATAAACAAGGGTGAACTCATTTACTGCAGACACTCAAACAATACAAAACAGCATAACAGCTAACATAACTGGAAACACACACAAAACACACAAACAAATCTATAATAATTACCAACAACAATTATTTGAAGTCCATACACAGCCATTCCTTGCATGGGCCTACTTAATTAAATATTCATGAGCATGAGCCAATGGCCACTCCCCTAATCAAAATACACTCTTATCACTCAATATCACGTCTTATCACAGAACATCAGATGAAACGTATGTTTTTATGATGTACTTTAGTTACATAGGGTAATGTATATTAAAAGCATTATTTAGTAAAAATGTAATTAAAATTAAACTGCAATTCACATCAAAATCATTTTGAAGATTTAAAACATTCAAGATAAGGATGCCCTCAGTTGGCCGAATTAACAAACTTTAATTCAGTGCAAGTTTTAAACAAAATTTTGACCAATGAATTTCAATGACATATTTTCATCATTTACAACATTTTATTTTCAATTAAATAATTTCTCCTTTATTGGCCAAATTTAATTTCAATTGTAATTTCATAGACTGCATTTGCAAAGAGATTATTAAATCAGTCAGTTCAGAACTAAAACTCTTATTCACTAGTCTCTAGAAAAGTTTATGTTTATAAGGTTTTAATAATTCCAGTGAGTCCTGTTTAAATAAACCTCATGGTTTTTAAGTCTCGCTCCTGCAAATGGCAATGGAGTATTAACTTTTCTTAATGTGCCTTGCTTTAGTATGAAAACTGTAGCTCAGAGCAGGCCTCATTAATTATTCATGATCGTATGCAAATAGCTTCCACTTCAAAAATCTCAGCAGCGTCTTCACCCAAAGGAAAGGTGATTCACCAGAATTTACAACAGAACAACATTTATTTCACACTTGTTTCACTGATACATTTGAGCTGGTGCATAGTCAGAGTAAATAAAAAACTGGAGTGAGAAGAGTGCGAGAACCTTAAACTCTCATGTTACCTGAGCTGACAGAAGGAAACCTGAGACGAGTCGGCAGAGAGGGATCGACTCTCTTCCTCAGAGGGTTACAACCAAAGAGCAAACACCTTTAAACACTAGTTACAGCGGAGACCGGGGCTAGTTGTCACAATTATAAGATGCACAAAAAAAGTTGCTTTTGCTTCTTTGTGCCTTTTTGGAAGTAGTGAATAAAACAAAGACTATTAGAGGAGAAAATACTATTTCAGACTTTTCTCTTGTCGTTTCTTTGTGCTTGTTTGTTTGTATTGTTTCAAAGTAAATGCACCAATTGTTTTAGTGTAGAATATAGTTTTTGCTTTTAATAAATAATCAGTTATTTGATTCAGTTTATTAATTTCAATATCTATTGGCCCAAATATATTACATTTCACAAATAATTACAAAGAAGCGGCAGGTAAGACATTAAATAAAACACAGCCGTTATGAGTAGAAAGACTGAAATGGTACGTTATTGTTTAAACACTCTCCAATTGTTTTTGTTTTATTTACAACTTCGAAAAATATATTTTTAATGTGTACCTCTTACGTTTTTGCTTTGTGTTTTGTAGTTGTTTAAAATGAGCTTTCTAAAGCGTATAATATGCTGCGTTTCCTCCGCAGTGGGGCATGTTGTCACAGTGGAAACATGCTGTTAGAAAGCTCATTTTAAGCTTTTCACAAAAGGTCCATGTGTGTTAAATGAACTACATCTCTTTTTCTTTGACAATAACAGTAGAAATACTCAGAATCTGTGTTTACTGTGTTCACGAATCAGAGAAAGTTCCTCTGAGGCGTTCAGTGTTTTTATTAACCGCTCCATAATAACAAAACTTGAATTCAGATTTAAACAAACCCATTGTGCTTATGCAGTTATAAGATAGCTGCCCCATAGCGACCAGCGTGGTATCTTTGAGAAGCTCTGCTGTACGTGTAAAGACCGCAGACGAACCCCAGGGAATGATTTCAGATGATTGTTCCAGTTAAACGGTGATCAGATCTTCTCTCAGGCTTTTTGTGTGCAGAGACGAAGCAGAACTGATGTCTTACAGATACTACATGATGTAAAGACGTGTCTAGATGAAGGTCTTTTGTTTCTGTCTGACTGATTCATGCATGTTTTCTGCTGATTCAGTTGTTCAATGGCACTGTAAAAGCAATGTTTAAATGTTTAACACTGAGTAATGTGCTGCTGCAGACATCTTTTCGACTAGATCTGAAGAGCACTAATTAATGGTTTCTGGGTTCAATGCAAAATCAGTTCTAAAGCATTCACAGTTTCTCTCAAAAGACTTAAACGTAAAGACTGCATACACACACTGTACAGTAGGTTTTCGTATTGAACTAGTGTAGAATTAGTGACATTGTGTGTCTAAGCTTTTAACTCAAATCTCAATGTCACAATCACATGATTCCGGTACAATGCAAAAATAAATGCTTTTCTTACTTTGTTTTTGTCTTGTTTTCTTGTATGAATATCTAAACATTCTCAAATCAAGATACACTTACTTGAGAAGCAAAATGTCTTTCTTTTTACAAAATATGCCAAATTTAAAGGAATTGTTGACCCTAAAACTAACATTTGCTGGACATTTACTGACCATCAGGCCATCCAAGATGTAGATGAGTTTGTTTCTTCATCAGATTCGAAGAAATTTAGCATTGCACCACTTGCTCACCATTGGAGTGAATGGGTGCCGTCAGAATGAGAGTCCAAACAGCTGATAAATACATCACATTAATCCACAGCACTCCAGTCCATCAGTTAACATCTGGACAAGACACAAGATGTGTGTTTCAAAGAAACAAAGCCGTCATTAAGATGTTTTTAACTTTTGAATCAGGACTCAACACGAAGACATTAACTGATGGACTGAAGTGATGTGGATTACAGCTCTCATTCTGACGGCACCCATTCACTGCAGAGCATCCACTGGTGAGCAAGTGATGTAATGCCTTTTAATTAGTTTATGCTCATAACACGAAAGAAAGAAAAATCTGCCAATGTGGTGGGAAAAATGCATTTAATTCAAACGGAAAACTGCTTTATTTTTCTTACCCCATTGGCAGATTCTTTTTTTAAGCAAAAACTCTTTGATACACTTTTTCAGAAAACAAAAATGTATATCTTAAGTCATTTTGTTTTATAAGTAAAAGTATCTTGATTTGAGATTGTTAAGATATTTGTGCTTTTTTTTTTTTTTGCTGTGTAAATCCAGTAATGTTTATAATATGCATGAGTATAGATAGAGACTTTTTACATTTAGCAAACCAGTGAGGTCTATAGCCTCTCCATCTTAGCTTTGTTTTGATCCACTTTGATCTAGTAAATTCATGCATCTAGAAAAGTAACTCCACCTTAAAAAGGACAATGCACTTTAAATGTCAGAATAAATACAGGTTTCAGTTTCATGCTTTTTTAAACCCTCTGGAAAACTGGCTCTGTGCATCATTGTAACCATGAATTTTGCTTTTTTAAACTAGGAACTCGTGTTGAACCCGTAAGATTACTTTCATCTGTGGCGTTCACTAAGTAGTGAAGCTTCTTTGCTGTTTTCAAAGACCTGCAGAGGCACAGATTCAGACAAGAGAGATGTATTATAGTCACAGAATCAATCTGCTGTTGAGATCCCTGTAGTATTACTTGCCTCACATACACTTTACCCCAGAAAGTCTTCGCTTGAGCATCTGTACTGACATTTTAGCAGGCGAAGAGATTTATGAGGAAGCCATGGAAGAGTTTAACATGCAAGAATGTTTTTCACTCATTTAAAACAACAAACAAATGTTACATTGCATGACACATTAGAAACGGCTACATAGATACAGCCACAGTGCAAAATTAAACAAATAGTTCATCTAAAAAATATAATTTGCTGAAAGTGTACTCACCCTGAGGTCATCCAAGATACAGATAGTTTTTTTTTTTTTTTTTTTTTTTATCTGAACAGACTTGTAGAACATTCCTTCACTTGCTCACCATTGGAGTGAATGGGTGCCGTCAGAATGAGAGTCCATACAGTAGATAAAAATATCACAATAATCCACACATCACTCAAGTCCATCAGTTAACATCTGGTGAAGACAAATGCTTCGTGTTTGTAAGAAATAAATCCATTATTAAGATTTTTTTTACATTAAACCATCAACTCCAAAACCAATATGTGGGTGGATTTTGATGTGAGAGACAACAAGAGATGGACTTCTTATTGCAATGTTTTTATCAGCTGTTTGGACTCTTCGGCACCCATTCACTCCAATGGTGAGCAAGTGATGTATCGATTAATTTCTCCAAATCTGATGAAGAAACAAACATCTTGGGTATTCCTGAGGGTGAGTAAATCTTCAGCAAATTTAAGAGAACTATTCCTGTAAGCAACTAAAATGAAAATACAAGGACACAAAATCACATTTTTGTAATTTTAGACCATGCATACAGTCAGTTGATGAAAGAAACCGCTTCAGAATCAGTATGAAGACAAATGGCCAGCACAGCTCTTCTCTATGCCTTTATGGCCAAACCGGATAAGGACGCATTATTTTGCATGTGTTAATCCTGTGGAGGCATTCACAATAACACAGGTCTACACTCCACTTCTCTGCCACATTACATTCACATCACACTGAATGGAGACTCAAATACTCCGTGTCCCTCCAGCGAGCCAGTGATGGGAAATGCTATTTCAGAACGGCTTAAGGCTGTGCTTTTGCGCCGCCTTTTGTTGTTCTGTACATTCGTGCATCATTAAGAGTCAAAGGCAGCCCCTTTCCTGGCATATATTTTGTTATTTATTACTGATTCAATTCATTTTGCCTCTTTGGTGCCGCTCAAATGTTTCTGAAAAATGGAAGTAGTTTGTAAACCATCACGCCGGGCTTTCAAAAGAACTTTGAAGGCATGTAATAAATATAAATGTGAAGGAAGCACAATATTATAAATTCAGGTTTAATGTTGGTGTTACTTAGAGGTTTACTGTTCTCTCATAATATTTGTCATTTTTAACATGCAAGTGGTGCTTATGTGGAAAAGTTGTTGTTTATCAGCTTGTTTTGCTTACATAAACACATTTAGTAAATACACTTGTATGTGTGTATATATATTTACCGCACTGTATAGTCTGTCCTCTTGAGGTTGATGATGAAGACTGAAGGTTAAGCTCGTTCTTGCACTGATCATTTGTACTCTGTTGCAGTGCAGTAATCCAAACGGAGATATCCATATCAGACCTACTTTTCAGATTAATGGTAAGTAGGTCATTTTACTAAATGAGTCAGACTGATTCCTTATTTGGTTCTGTGTGAATTAAAACATCAGGCTTAGATTTCATTTCATGTCCTGAGTTTATGCAAACAAAACAAGCTGATGAACTACAACTTTGCCATGCATGTAAAACATTATAGATATACACTGTAAAAATATATTTTTCAAATCTGTAAGATTATTGGAGTACATTTTCATTTTACAAAACACTAAGTAGAAAGACTGAAATAGTATTTTCCTATAAAAAGCACTCCAATAATCCTACAACTTTGATTTGTTTATATATATATATATATATATATATATATATATATATATACACACACACACACACACACACACACACACACACACATATATATATATATATATATACACATATATATGCATATATAAATTAAAAACATAACCATATAATAAAAACAGTGTTTTTGAAAAAAAAAAAAAACTATTATTCATATACACACAATTTTATAAATAAGTATATGTATATGTTTCTATTACAGTGATCTAAACATCTATTCAACAAACTCTGGAGGTGGAACAGGCCAAAATGTTAGTTGATAACAGATAATTAAACATATCTAATAATTGTCTTTAAAAGAAATTAAAAACTAACTTATGATTTTTGGTAAATAAAAAGTAATGGGACACCAGATTGTTGAAATGCTACTTTCTTGCTTACATTTGAATGTTTGCGTTGATTTTACAGTTGTTGTTAAAATGTTTCTTAACCTAAATGCAGCTTTATATCAGACATCCTAAAGCATCACATTTCTGACAGGAGCGGCCGTTTTTAATCACGCCAGCTAATTTAATTTAAAGAGTGTCAATCAGTGACACGGTTTCTCTCTTTCCTTGAAGTCTAGCTGAGAATCTCCCTGGAGTCACCGTCTCAGATGTTTATTTATTTCTGAGTCATACTTATTCATAATTCAGAGCGGCACACGACTGACTGACACAGTTTTACAGGGGAGCTACAATCTGACTAAGGTACTTTGGGATCTTCAAACCCTTGCTGCACACTAACCGTGACACGCTTTTTCACACCCTTCAAGATAAATGGCCGCTTTTCACAGGAACGCATTAGAGCCGGAAACCTTTTTGATGTGACATGCAGTTTTTTTTTTCAGCTGCTCTCTGATCTGTTTAAGACATCTGACATAAGACATATATATGAGGTATGAAATCATCATCCTGTTTTGTAACAGAAAGTCACATTATGATTTGAAACCCCGTAACATTTTCCTGAGATGCTGATTTGTGACGTACTATTCAAAAATAAGTCAGATTTAAATGAAAATTACAAAATATTATCATATTTCCTTAATTTCCTGCTCACCTGATAACAAATCACACCATGCACCTGAGACCAAACACACACAGCACAAGCAATCAGACACTCTTTATAAGCGTCGTACTTCTTTTCACACAATGCCGAGTATTGTTCTGCACATATCCCTTCCCTAGTGATAGCAAGCCATTCTGTGTTTGTTTTCATTGTCTTGTCTTAGTTTAAAGTTTTCATAGTCTAGTTTCAGTTTATAGTTTTCACAGTTTAGTCTTTTCCTTGTTTTGCCCCGTTGCTCTGGATTCTGGATTAACTCTCTTGCTTACCCTCTGGATATTGTTTGTTCATCGTAGACCCAATGTCAGTGTTTGCTTTAGGATTATTCTTGTCTTGCTCCATATATACCTGTTTGCCAGTGTTTGACCCAGGCCTGTTATGTCCATGTCTCTGTCCAACAAAAGCTTGCACATGGATCAGCCCCGTAACACTCAGAGAAATCCACTAAAATATAATGTCCTCATATGAGGCCGCAGAGTCTAAAGAGGTTAAATTACCCCCACTGCTGATCGTTACACCGTGTGCGAGTAAAGTCAGTAAGTGTTAGTCCAATGCGACTAGAAAATGACAAATACAACAACACGAGAGTTAAAACTCACACCACTTCATACGCAACTCTGTTCACATTATATACATTTACTGAATGTGAACAGGAGTGCGATAAACAGCATTAAACTCTTTATCCGCGGCGTGGCTCTCGATGGAGTCAGTGAAACAGATTGTCACAGTTGTAAAGGCCGTCTGATTTGTGCTGCTCTGAGAACACGGAGGTGGATAAGGCTGCAGGTTTGGATGTGTTCCCCGTCTCCTCCTGTGCCGTCCTCCTCCCATTGGCTGTTCCTGCTCTCCTCATACTGTCCGGCCAAATCGCTCCCACCAAGTCCATCTGTAGACAGGCCTGTGTCTGTACCAACACTCCCGCTCTATTTCCTCTGGACACTGACGGAGGTAGCGCTCCTCTTGGATGAAGGAGCATCAGGTGGTGTTTATGTAATGCTCATGTTAAGTTGGATTTTACTCCGAGCTCCACTCTTTTGCAGAAGAAGCACTGATTAGATTTCTTGACTATTTTGATTGTTTATCCCAGACAGCAATGAGATGAATGGAGAATTTGAGGTCTTCTTTTTCACATTATTCCTCAATAATGTCTCAAACTGTGTTCGGATATAAAAAAAAAATAATAATAATAAAAAAAGAGATCTCAATTTAAACTCAAATATTTATCATCCGTGTCTCCAAAGATCAAATAACCTGAACTGCTTTTCATTATAAGCTATTTTTCCCAACTCTATGAGAAATAAAGTTAATACTTTAATGAAACATAACTCACTTGTTCCGATCTCAAACATTTCTAATCAAATATTACCCTCCACATTCAGTGAGTGCTACTGGCTCATTTGTCTATTCTTACTTTTAATAATTTTATGAGAAATATCTGAGATAAAGTTAATATTTTATGGAACTCCATTAGGTTTTCTGAGCTCTGAAAGAGCAAACAATGAGCAATGTTTCTCCTGAGGAAAAGCCCTCAGTAATCTCAAGACGGTCTCAAACAGTGCTCAGATTTGTCACAATGTCTCCAATCAAAAGTTGAAGTTCTCATTATGAACTCATTTCTAAACAAATCCATGTTACTTTTTTAAAGCTGATTGTGTGCTTAGAGGTCGCTCATTCATTGCCCAAGAGACTTAATTCAGTTCATGTTTTATTCAAGTATCAACTTGGTCTCTGTTTGTCAGTACATTGTGTCGATTTGCATTTCTCTGGATTAAGTTTTAAAGTTGATTAATGAAACACAACTGAGCAATCCATCGTGTACCCTGAGGTTTGAATGAGCGAGTAACTTCAAGTGCATTAATGCATCAGTTTAACCTCAGCTGACCTGATCTGTGTTTTGGGATTCTGACATGAGAAACGGTTTTGAAACGTTTAACTGGTGCTCTGTTTATGTTCTGGAGAGAAGCGAGAGGGTATGTTGTGTGTATGAGTGTGGATGTCTCTCAGCGTGGATCTAGAGTTAGTGTTCGCCTGTTTGCACGAAGGTGAGCGCTCACACTGCGCTGCACCTGTTACTGTGTCTGCTCCTCAGTTACACTTCACACACACGACAGTCAGTGTGTCTACATCCATCCACATCCGATTAACACTGTCATCTACATGAAGCAGAGCAGGAACAGTACTACAACACAGTCCAGGAATAAATATAACACACACACACACACTAGAGGATCTGGTCCAAATCACAGAGAGCTGAGAAAAAACAGATTCAACCAGTTCAAATTTACTTATATGCATACAAATAGACAGCATACATTAATATTGAGCATAATAGTCGATTTCTAACGAGAGCGAACAGTACTTTGGTAGTGAATTATTTCTTTTTATCAAAACAAGGTGCATAGAAATTATTCACTGACAAAAGATCTTCTATTTTCCTAATTGTTGATTGCCATCCCAACACAACAATCCCAAATGCAGATGATAAATAAAATAAATAAAAAGATGAATTCTGATAATATATAAATATACAAGTATTCACATGATGGTTACATTAAAATGTAAATTAGGGAAAGAAAAAGAGAGAATAGTTTAAAGAGACAGAGAGAATTAATAAATATATTAATATAATAAATTAGATTATGTATTAAATTAAAATGAATTAAAAAAACAGTAAGAACAAAGTACGTTAATATATATATGTATATTTAAATATACGTCTAATATGCTAATTTTGTGCACAGGGTTAGGTGCCCATTTCTTATTACTTTTTATTTGCTTTTATATAGTGCAGCTCACAAAAAAAACTATTTTTTTAAATAAAAAAAAATACAGAGTTTTTGATGATCCAATAACTAGCATTCTACCATATATAGAGCACTTTTTTATCACTCTTACTGAATGTTGGGCTTTAGTTCTCTTTTTCTATTTAAATTTCATATCATGTCCATAAGGAAAATCAATTATTTGCTCTGAGATTGTCAGTTCACACACTTCATTTTTCATTATGCCTGAACTGTCAACTGCAGCTTCTAATATTCTAGATTAAACACTGAATAAGTGCTTGATAATGGGGAAAAAAGTGCAGATAACAAATGCTTTTTAAATATGTTCACAGCAAACAAAAGAAGAAGAAGAAAAAAATACAATTAACCCTTTAAAGCCTACTGTATCATATTTGATGCATGAATTTCTAAGACTTCTAAATGATCACAACTTTGCTGTGAAACCTCTTGCACACAATCTACTCCTTCTGTCGTCTGTTTGATAGTTTAGACTTTTTTTTTATCAAGTAAAAGGTCTTTTAGCTTAATTGTACAGACGTCCACCATCAGCTTGTGCCTCACGTGTCTTGATGTTACATCTTTACTGATTTTTATAGAGTAAACATAAGAATATCTTTGATATTGTTAGTAATATTTCACTGGACTGAAGAAGCTTAGCTTTACTTGATTATCCAGACATCATCCTTTTCAAATATGAGTCTCATCAGGCTTTTGTGGAATGTTTATTTGTTCATTTCTCAATCATAATCATATTGCATTGCATAATATTAAACTAAGCGTTTGAATCTCATCTTACTAAAACATATTATTGGAGATATAAAATAATGACTGATATTAATCAGTGCTTTAAGTGGCCCAAAAGAGGTGCAGGTACTCTATTATAGCCACAAAATGTTTTTTTTTTTTTTTTTTTTGATGATTCCCCTCGTCCCCTGAGGTAACAACAACTATATTGAAGGGCTTTTATATACAGCAGTCAACAGGCAACCTTAATAATAAATCATTTTATTAGTTTGAAAAAATACTCTTAGAAACTGACTCAAATGAATCACGCTCCGAACTCCCGAACTGATTCAAATAATCTGCGATCCCCAAACTGACTCAAATGATTCGCGAACCCGCTTTGAACTCTCGAACTGACTCAAATGATTCGCGAACCCGCTACGAACTCCCGAAGTGATTCCAATGATTCGCGTTCCCCAAACTGACTCAAATGATTCGCCAACCTGCTACGAACTCCCGAAGTGATTCCAATGATTCGCGTTCCCCAAACTGACTCAAATGATTCGCGAACCCGCTTTGAACTCCCGAACTGACTCAAATGATTCGCGAACCCGCTTTGAACTCTCGAACTGACTCAAATGATTCGCGAACCCGCTACGAACTCCCGAAGTGATTCCAATGATTCGCGTTCCCCAAACTGACTCAAATGATTCGCGAACCTGCTACGAACTCCCGAAGTGATTCCAATGATTCGCGTTCCCCAAACTGACTCAAATGATTCACGAACCCGCTCCGAACTCCCGAACTCATTCAAATGATTCGCGATCCCGCTCCGAACTCCCAAACTGACGCAAATGATTCGCGAACCCGCTACGAACTCCCGAACTGACTCAAATGATTCGCGAACCCTATACGAACTCTCGAATTGATTCAAATGATCCGCGAAGCCGCTACGAACTCCCGAATTGATTCAAATGATTTGCGATCCCCAAACTGACTCAATGATTCACGAACCCGCTCCGTACTCCCGAACTCATTCAAATGATTCGCTATCCCGCTCCGAACTCCCGAACTGACTCAAATGATTCGCGAACCCGCTCCGAACTCTCGAATTGATTCAAATGATCCGCGAAGCAGCTCCGAACTCCCGAACTGATACAAATGATTTGCTATCCCCAAACTGACGCAAATGATTCGCGAACCCGCTACGAACTCCCGAACTGACTCAAATGATTCGCGAACCCGCTCTGATTTCTCGAACTGATTCAAATGATCCGCGAAGCTGCTCCGAACTCCCAAACTGGTTCAAATGATTCACGCTCCATACTCCGAACTAGGAAGAATTAGGAAGTGTGCATTGTGAAGGGTGCTCTGAAAAGCGGCAGTGAAGGCAAAGGATTAAAACCTCTATTAAAAAAGATGTCCAAATGAACATACCGGTACGCTAAAAGCACGTTCTGGGCGCACGGAGAGGTGGTGGTACGCTCAATGGGCGTAGGTTTAGGGGGGGACGCTAGGTAGTCCCTATCAATATTTTGAGATGACAAATTTGTCCCCACCAATATTTAGTAAGCTCCTTTGAACTGCTATTTGTATCTTTGCACTGCTATTTGGATCGATTCTAACGGCCACGACGACAGTACAAGAAACGCTGTAATTTGATTGGCGCCGGGGTATCTGACAGGCTACACGCGCGGGCCGGGACTACTTTTGTGCTTGCTCTAGCAGCGAGCTGGTGGTGTGTGTGTGTGTGCGCGCGCACATGTTGACGACTGCCGACGGTAAGTTACCAGGGCTGTCTCTGTGCCACATACAAAGGCCAGTAAAAACATTTTAATATTCAGTTTTATTCTACTGTGGAAAATAGTATTAACTGGTGATAGTATGTGTTACCCAGGATGATAGAATGCTACGTTAGCAAGTAACTGAATGTCAATGAGCCTGTACCTTAACCTGGAATCTTGCAGTCAACATAAACGTGAGTGTACTGGAGGGTAAATAGTGTTTAAAATAAAAAAGGGTTATTATATTTATATATTTAGATTTGTTTCCTTGTTTCCATTTTTTGTTAGTGTAAATACTAATGTACATAATTTATGTTAATGAAACGTGTGGTTGTTCAGCATTACACAGTCTCAGGTTTTTATTTTTATTTTTTGAGAGTACATTTTTGAGATTATACAGTTATACTAGCTCTTTAGGGACAGTATACAGCATGGTATATCGGGGTCAGGATACAATATAATGAGATGAAGTAGATTATCTTCTGTATTGTGATATTCGGGGGGGGGGGGGGGGGGTGGGGGGGGGGGGTTCCCGGGGTGTCCCCACCAAAGCTGAGACCAAACCTACGCCCATGCTCAAGAACTACATTTGGACCGGTGCGTACCGGCCCACTTAAAGCACTGATATTAATATAATATTATGTAATATTATGTAAGTATCTGCTGTACTGTTATAAAGATATCATTGGTTTACTTTACAAGCATCAACATTTCCTCACTTTTTGGTCATATAAACATCAGCAACTGCAACAAATTGTATAGTTTTTCTCAATTTGGGCTGGAAAGAAAACTGAGCTGTATTTTCCTCCTCAAGTACTTTATGATCTCCAACTTTTGTGTGTGTGTGTGTGTTTCAGGGTGAGCTGCTGAGCCCGTGTCGCTGCAGTGGCTCTGTACGCAGCACTCATCAACCGTGTCTCATCAAGTGGATCAGTGAAAGAGGCTCGTGGGCTTGTGAACTCTGTTACTACAAGTATCAGGTGATCGCCATCAGCACCAAGAACCCACTGCAGGTACAACACCTCAGAACCACTTACAAGACACAAAATGAGCCCTGAATTTAATTCTGTTTCTCAATTATTCCATCAATTATTCTTTGACTTTTGAGGAAGAGCCCCTTCATTAATGTGTATTATGCGCATACACTAACGTTCAAAAGTTTGGTTCAACAAGGTGGAGGTAAATAAGATATTAAGAAATATTTTTTCTTAGGTCAATAAGAAATATTTTTGGAAAAAGTCTCTTCTGCTCACCAAGGCTGCATTTATTTGAATAAAATTGCAGTAAAACAGTTAAGTTGAGGAATATTATTACAATTCAGAATAGCTATTTTCTATGTGAATATCCTGTAAAACTTAATATATTGCTGCTCAATTTTCAGCATCATTAATTCAGCATATGTTTTCAAATCATAAAAATGTTTGGGTCATTTAGATCTAGCATTTAAAAAAAGGCATTTCTGAATCCTTTAAATACAACAATTTTTTTAACCATTTAAAAATAGCATTTAACATGGAATGCTTGGATTATTTAAATGTAGCATTTAAATTGATTTTTTTAATAATTTAAATTTAGGATTTAAAAAACTTTAATCTTGCATTTTAAGAAAGGCATTTCTGAATCCTTTAAATATAGCATTTACATTTTTTTTACCATTTAAAAATAGAATTTAACATGGAATGTTTAAATTATTTGAATGTAGCATTTAAATGGAATTTTTGAATCGAATCGGATCTTGAATCTCAATTCTTAACAGTAGAATAGAGAAATACAGTAGCACTGAAATCCCCTGCTCTCTCTGTCTCTTCTGTGTTTTAATGAAGTGGCAAGCGATTTCGCTCACCGTCATTGAGAAGGTTCAGATCGCGGCGGCGATCTTGGGTTCGCTCTTCCTCATCGCCAGCATCTCCTGGCTGGTCTGGTCGTCTCTCAGCCCTTCGGCCAAGTGGCAACGGCAAGACCTGCTCTTCCAGATCTGTTATGGGATGTACGGCTTCATGGACGTCGTCTGTATCGGTATGTACAGTTCGCTTGGGGTCAAAGATCACGTTAGGTTCATCTTAGTTGGATGTTGAGTCAGAATGGGTCTTTTACACAGTTAAGTTTAGTGCTTGTTTCACTGGGAAGGAAGTTTTAAGTTCTGAAAGTTACAGTATGTTTTCTTAGTATCATATAATACATTTAAGTTCAAGGAGAATTTTAATATGAGATCTTCAGAAAAATTCCACACAAAGTATGCATGTTTAAAATCAGAAATCCTTGACATACTGGGTCTGTAATGAATTGCTTTTAACCATAGACACCCAACATGCCTCATATCGTCTTCTGTGATTCACAACGTACACCAGTGACCATGAGTCCAATGCACAGGGATTCAAATCTAAAGAAAAAGAAACAGAGCCAAGGATTTAGATATCATATTATGCATGAGAATATGTAATACCAACTTGTTAATATTAACACACTGAAAAGATTATTCATTGAATTTACTTAAAAATGTTATGGTAAGTGGTTGCAATCAATTTATTTTAGCTATATTTAAGTAAACTAATTTAGGTTATTAACTTTCAGAAAAATGTATTTAAATGTAGCTAAAATAAATTGATTGCAACCACTTACCATACATTTTTTTAGTAAATTCAATGAATCATTTTTTTTTCAGTGCAGCTTCCATTTCAAAGATTGACTCACATCAGGGTTATTATTGTTAATTAAGACTACAACCATCAAAGGATATTTTTGTTACTTTAATCCAAATTAACTAACTAAATAAAAAGAATAAATAAATAAATGACTTGTTTATATCAGCTAGTTGCCAAGACAATTATTCTCATTAGTATTTAAAGTCCTAAAGTTCTAAATAAAAATTAAAAATTATAAAACGTATATAGACATATTTTAAAAAACTACAACAATAAAATTACTAAAACTTTAATTAAAATTAAGCTTAAACTTTAGAATAGGTAACACCTATTAGTTGCTTATTAGCATGTATATTTCTAAATTAGCCATGTATTAGTGCTAATTAAGAACATATTAATGCCTTATTCTATTTGACCTTATTCTAAATTTTCAAATCTAATTTAAAATTTGAACAAAATATATATTATATTGATGATACTGAAATTACAGACTCACATGAATGACTGTAAAAATCAGAAAATTAGAAATAAGTCACTTGCTCATCAATGGATGCTCTGCAGTGAATGGGTGCCGTCAGAATGAGAGTCCAAACAGCTGATAAAAACATCACAAAAGCACTCCAGTTCTTTATTTAACATCTGGAGCAATGAAAAGCTGCATGTTTTTAAAAAATAAACCCGTCATTTTTAACTTCACATGGTTCCTTTCAGCTTTCTCCACTAAAAAAGTAATCTGTTCTGAATCAGCAGTGAAATCTGCACGGATCAAACATCATTTACAAGAAAAAAAACATTTAAAAAACACTTTACTCGCTCAATTAAGAGCTGATTTTAAACGGCTCTAAACAAATATACAGGAAATGGGACTTTTTCACTGGAGGAAGCGTTATTATGGATTATGGACTCGTATTTAGCCAGAAGCAACATTTTGAAATTAAAATGCTTTAATTATGGATTTGTTTCCTACAATCACACAGCTTTTCACTTCACAAGATGTTAACTGATGGACTGTATCAGAGTGGATTACTGTGATGTTTTTATCAGCTGTTTGGACTCTCATTCTGACGGCACCCATTCACTGCAAAGCATCCATTTTTCAGCAAATGATGGAAATTTTCATCAAATTGTCTTTTTTTTTGTGAACTATTCCTTTACATGTCCAAATACAGTGCAAAACATTATAATTAGATTGGGAATGTAGAAATCAATACCAACTCTAAGCCTCATTCACAAAAAAAATACTTCCCAGAAAGACATTAACACAACATTAAAGAATCATTCAGCTTTCTGAATCACCGAGCATGAAGAAGAATAATGCAACAAGCTGTAGCAAAACTACGTAGTAGATACAGACACTTTAGACACAGATCTTTGTCCTTTTCCTCACAGAACTAGTATAGTGTATAGTATAGTATGTGGTTTTGATTTAACACCACTCTGAGTTTGCAAACTTAACATTGCAATCACTGACAATGAGAACAGACGGGCAGCAATGGTGTGTGTTTTCAGCTGTCTATAGCCTGACTTTATTAAAGCAGTCAATTCATAATATTTGGTTGTTTATCTACCTGAGGTTCAATTATAATGTAAGTAAAGATTTTTGCATTTAGATTCTTCCACCCTTTCATCTCAAAATTACTTCTCTCTGTGAAGACTCAGACTCAAAATTGCAAATAGAATGCAGAATATAATCTAGAACGGTGAAAAATAAACTCCGAATTATGAGACATAAACTAGAATGGCAAGATTGAAACCAGAATTGCATGATATAAACTAGAACTGCAAAATATAAATTTAAAATGCGAAATAACTCAGAATAGCGAGGTATAAACTAGAATTGCAAGATATAAAGTAGAATTGTGAGATATAAACTCAGAATTGCAAAATAACTCAGAATAGCGATATATAAACCAGAATTGTGAGATATAAGCTAGAATAGCGAGGTATAAACTAGAATTGGTAAATATAAAGTAGAATTGCAAGATATAAACTAGAACTGCGAGATATAAGTTAGAATAGCGAGATATAAACTCAGAATAGCAAAATATAAACTAGAATTATGAAATTAACTCACAATTGCAAGATATAAAGTAGAATTTCAAGATATAAAATAGAATTGCAAAAAACTCAGAATAGCGAGATATAAACTCAGAATTGTGAAATAACTCAAAATTGCAAGATATAAACTAGAATTGCGAGAAGCGAGATATAAAATAGAATTGTGAAATAACTCACAATTGCAAGATATAAAGTAGAATTGCAGAAAAACTCAGAATAGCGAGATATAAAATAGAATTGTGAAATAACTCAATTGCAAGATATAAAATAGAATTGCAAAAAAACTCAGAATAGCGAGATATAAAATAGAATTGTGAAATAACTCACAATTGCAAGATATAAAGTAGAATTGCAAAAAAACTCAGAATAGCAAGATATAAAATAGAATTGCAAAAAAACTCAGAATAGCGAGATATAAAATAGAATTGTGAAATAACTCACAATTGCAAGATATAAAGTAGAATTGCAAAAAAACTCAGAATAGCAAGATATAAAATAGAATTGTGAAATAACTCAAAATTGCAAGATATAAAATAGAATTGCAAAAAAAACTCAGAATAGCGAGATATAAAATAGAATTGTGAAATAACTCACAACTGCAAGATATAAAGTAGAATTGCAAAAAAACTCAGAATAGCGAGATATAAAATAGAATTGTGAAATAACTCAAAATTGCAAGATATAAAATAGAATTGCAAAAAACTCAGAATAGCGAGATATAAAATAGAATTGTGAAATAACTCACAATTGCAAGATATAAAGTAGAATTTCAAAAAAACTCAGAATAGCGAGATATAAAATAGAATTGTGAAATAACTCACAATTGCAAGATATAAAGTATAATTGCAAAAAAACTCAGAATAGCGAGATATAAAATAGAATTGCAAAAAAACTCAGAATAGCGAGATATAAAATAGAATTGTGAAATAACTCACAATTGCAAGATATAAAGTATAATTGCAAAAAAACTCAGAATAGCAAGATATAAAATAGAATTGCAAAAAAACTCAGAATAGCGAGATATAAAATAGAATTGTGAAATAACTCACAACTGCAAGATATAAAGTAGAATTGCAAAAAACTCAGAATAGCGAGATATAAAATAGAATTTTGAAATAACTCACAACTGCAAGATATAAAGTAGAATTGCAAAAAACTCAGAATAGCGAGATATAAAATAGAATTGTGAAATAACTCACAATTGCAAGATATAAAGTAGAATTTCAAGATATAAAATAGAATTGCAAAGAAACTCAGAATAGCGAGATATAAACTAGAATTGCAAAATATTAACTCAAAATTGCAAAAAAAAACTATAAACTAGATATAAACTAGAATTGTGAAATAACTCAGAATAGCGATATATAAACCAGAATTGCGAAATAACTCAAAATTGCAAGATATAAACTAGAATTGCAATATATAAAGTAGAATTGTGAGATATAAACTCAGAATTGCAAAATAACTCAGAATAGCGAGATATAAACTCAGAAGGTAAAAAGTCACAATAACCTTTTCTACCTTCAATCTCTTTTCCGCAGCTCTAATCGTCCACGAGGGCCCATCCGTTTTCCGTATATTCCATCGCTGGCAGGCCGTCAATCAGCAGTGGAAAGTTTTAAACTACGACAAAAAGCAAGACAGTGAGGAGCAGAAGAATAATGAGGAATGGACGCGTTCGCTGCTCCACCAGAGAGAGCCGGCGGGAGCGGACGTCTCTCCTTCACCGTCTTCACTCATGGCTGCTGCTGGGACGCAGACACTCACAAACATTACAGCGGCCGCGCAGGACTCCTACCAGACTAATGCTCTCGCTGACGGACCAGCTTTACAAGACCAACACTGTCCCTATAACCTCCTGCATTTACTGAGTCACCTACGGCCACACGAGGCACGAAGCCCTGCCACTAACATCAGCACAAACACCACTAAACCTAGAGAAGTGGTTATGAGAGTCACTACCGTCTGACTGGAGGCCCTCCGACTCTTTTCAGCACAGAGAAACAATATGCACAGTGTTGGAACTGTTGGATTATTTATGACTTTTACATTCTGATACTGATAACAAACATGTGGGTTTTTAATTGCAGATGCTGAGATCTTAAAAGCAGGTTGGACTGCTGATGAATTTAAAGGCACAGTTCACCTAAAAATGGACATTGTCATTCTTTGATGTTCTGAACATGTATCATGTCATTTTATTTCCTGTGGAACACGAAAAGAGAATTCATGAAGAATCTTCACACATACAACAACAACTGATTGTGAACAATGTCAAGCTTCTAAAAGCACCAGAAAAGTTTTTTTTTTTTTTTGTTATTGAGAATTTTTGTTCTACAGCAAAAATAAAAAACTTTGTACAATTGAAAGTCTGATATCATTGAAATGCTATTATACTTTTTCTATTTAATTTTTTAGTTAAAGTTCTTGTAATTTTGTTGTGTTTTGTCAGCTTTATTATTATTTTTAATTTATTTAGTTTTATTCCATTTTAATTGAAGTTATTTTAGTACTTGAACATATTTTTTATAATTTAAAAAAATATATCTATAAAACATTTTTTTTTATTTTTTTTTATTTATTTCAAGTCAAATTAAATGACAATTTAAAATGTTGCCTTGGCCACTAATTGAAATAAAATATTTATTTTAAAACTTTTTTTTATTTTATTCTATGTTTATAAAATAAAATAAAAATAAATGAAATAAAAATATATAAAAAACATATTTCAGAAAGTTGCCAAATAGACATTTCTCTCTCTAATTTAGTTTAGCTTGAAGTACTATAATAACTTAAACTGAAACTTAAATAATAATAAATAAAAAATAAATAGATTTTTAAAAAACTACTAAAAATGACAAAAACACATAAGATTACTAAAAATGTAACAAATTAAAATTAAATAAATAATAATATAATTAAATAACATATTTTTCAACATATTTCAAGAAATTATAATATACCTCAATGATACTAAAACAACATTTTATTTTAGTTTTTGGGTGAACTATTCCTTTAAACAAACACTTGTTTTAAAAGAAAATCACAGAAACATCTGAAAACCGAATATGTGCACAATCCATTGAAAAGGCTGATGGGATTTAAATTAAATGTTTAATATGTTTACAGTAACGTTACCGATGAGGTCACACAGAGACGTCATATGAAGCCCATGAACCATTCATTGTCCATAAATAATGAGTGACAGCTGTCAGTCATCATCACACAGACAGATGCAGCACAGCAGCTCAATCAGTTGAAAAGCACAAACTCTCTCGCACTTTTTCTCTGTTCCTTTCGTGCTTGCTGGTTCTGCATGTTTTCATACTCACAACCTTTGTGACAATATCATTCATCTCAAATCATATAATATGCACAAAAATTAGTGCATGTAAAGATTTAAAGGTATAAAGATATATTTTCTCATAATAACGAGATGCTGTCATTACAACATTTAAAATGTTAAATCTACATATTTTCTTGTGATAACGAGATGCTACATTGTTAAAACAATATGTTGAAAAACAATTCTTCTCATTAAAACAAATTTATGCCATTAAAACAATAGATCCTGTCAGAGTCAATAAACCATTTTTCTCATTAAAATTACATAGTTTCTCTCTTATGTTGTTTAAAAAAAATTTTTTTTTACAATAACGAGATGCTCTCATTAAAATGAATATTTCTTGTAATAATTAGATGTCATTAAAACTATATATTTTCTAATAATAACAAGATGTCATTTAAATTATATTATTTTTAGAAATAATGAGATGCTATGTTGTTGAAACACCATTTTGATATGTCGTTATTACTAATAAATGTTTTAAAGAGGAAAATATTGTTTTAAAGACATACCATCTCGTTATGTTGCTTTAACAAGAAAAATACAGTTTTAACAAAATTGCATTTCTTTATTATGAGAAAATATATTATTATAAATAGCAAAACGTTTTTCATGTTGACTTTAACACCAGGAGGATTGTCCCTTCAATTTATAACAAATACAATTTTGATAAAAAATTAAAAATAACTAAAAAACATTATATTTACCATCTGTTTGTGAAGACAGAATTGTCATTTATGAGTGAATTATAATTTCGATTTTTAAAGTCCCTGCTTACTGATGCAGTTTACTCGTTTCGCCGTTATATATTTCTATCAAATATATCTACTTTAACTTGGTGTGTTGACATCCATATTTTTGTCATGTTGCAATTTACTGAAATAAAATGAACATATGAAATGACAAAAATCTCCATGAAGCCTTCACTAAAATATTTTTCAGAAGTGTCTAATAAAATTAAATAAAGTAAGGCATAAAAACAAATGTTTAGTTTCAGATGAAGTACTAAAATAAAAAACTTAAAGAGGGGTTACAATGGTGTTTCGTGTATTCAGAGTTGTTCACAGTGTTAAAGAGATGGATTCTCATGCTAAACATGGCCAAAGTTGTAAAAAATTATTTAGAAGAATGACTGAGAATTTCTGTGCCGAAAATCTTACTTACGGGTTGGTACAAGTTTTGGCGGTTTTTTTTCGATCGTGGATCTAATGAAGTAGACGAGAACGGAAGTCCTTATTGAGAATGAGAAGTTGTCGTCATAGCACAAAGCCCCTCCCTCGATATCACAGTCTCCGTCATGTTGGCAGGATACCGGCGGCGAAACAGGATTGTTTACATGTGTTGTTAACTCGGTAGTAGAGGAGGTTCTCGCAATTCTGCACTGTTTTACCATGCCTGGAAGTTACTGCTGCGTTAAAAACTGCTCCAGTACCTCCCACGATACATATGGAAAACATAGGAACAATGGAATGCAGTTTTTTTTAGGTTACACCAAGAGACCTGGACCATTTACCTCCATGCACACATACTGACATTGGGAATTATATATTATTTTGGTTTAAGTTACTACACAATGCAGGAGTTTAAAAGCCACAAGTCTTTGGAAAGTTACGAGGCTTTCTGCTGTGGCTGGGTCCATCTACAGCAGGTGATGAAAACTGTTGTACTGGACAAAGTAAGTTTATTCACATGCGTTTTAGCGTATTGTGATTACATTGCATTTAGAATGCACTTCTTGACCAAAATGACAAAGTAATTAACTGTGACTGAACACTAGATTGTAACGAGATGTTCAATGTATACGAACGTTTCCAACATGTTTTGATGTAGGCTAAAGCTGTGTATGTTTAGTTATCATTTGATTTTAGCCCAATGACACATACTGTACCAGTTTTTTTTTGTTGGGGGCTGCAAAGTGGACAAACCAGTTCTGGGTTAGCTAGGGTAGTTAAATGTGTGATTGCGAGATGTAAATGTCCGGGTTAGATTAAAGCCATTAACAGCGTGAATGCAAAGTGACTTACATTGTAAACAATATAATTCCCAATGTCCATATGTGTGCACTGAGGTAAATTGTTCAGGTCTCTGTGCCGCTGCAGGGAACTGCCCGAGAGCTTCTCCAAACACCGCTGTTTTGCACGTGGTGTGAGCTTGTTCCTGTAAGGTCCCCTTTCTTTCACCTTATGTTTTTGCATTGTTTACTTTCTTCCTTTTCTTTCGCGTATTTGTAGATCCGTCTCGATCTGTTCCGCCGACAAAATAAATGCGCAAAAATGAAAGCGCTCTGAAATGTTTAGTCGCGCCTCTGTGAAGTTCTGAAGGCATTGCCCCTGGCAACAGATAGCGTATCCTGCCATCAGGGCCGACAGGCTCAGACCCCTCCCAAATCGGCACGTGACCCCTCAAACTCAATATGACCATTTCTCCCGGAAAAGCGTTCCCGCGCACACACATTGATCAGAGGAGAGCGAGACCGCGCACATCAACACGCTTCAAAATAGTCGGCAGCGCTGCATAGGATTTGTTCGAGAATGCCTCCAAATCATAGACAGTAAAAGAAATGAACACAGCGACCCCATTGGAATTTAATTGAGACAAGTGAAGCCCATTTTTAGCGTTTTTTAGCACTTCCGTTTCTGACGCGCAGACTCAAATGAAGCTTGATGATGTCAGCAACCTGTCTGACAGATGTAAATGTTCTAGTAGCTGTGCGTGCAAACCAAGGGGCAAGGAACTCGACCGGAAGTTGAAGTCGGGTGGGGGCTGCCATCTTTTAGCAGAACTTCACTTGCGTTAGCATTCCCATTGACTCCCATTCATTTTGGCGTCACTTTGACAGCGAATAACTTTACATCTGAGGCGTTTAAAGACTCTGTTTGTCCATTATTTATTTCTAAAGATACACAACAATGTATAAAGGGCTCCATTACCTTCTATGTTACATTATGGCCCCGTATAAACAGTTTTTGTAAAAAAATAGGCTAACGATTGCGTCATAACCACTCGGCTCTCTGTCGCATTACCGTACAGACAGGAGGAGAAGCTCGCAGGCAATTAACTTAATATGGCGTACTGGCGTTACATTTTAAAATACTATACAAAATAATTAATCAGAATACTTACTCCTGCTCACTCACGACAAAGAACTCCCCGCTCAAGCTCGCCGTCTCTGCAAGATTAACGATGGCAGTTTGCACGCACAGCTACTAGAAGATTTACATCTGGCAGACAGGTTGCTGACGTCGTCAAGCTTCGTTTGAGTCTGCGCGTCAGAAACGGAAGTGCTAAAAAACGCTAAAACTGGGCTTCATTTGTCTCAATTGAGTTCCAATGGGGTCGCTGTGTCCATTTCTTTTACTGTCTATGGTGCAAACTGGGTGGTGTCTGCACTTCCCGGTCAGAGAGCACCTGTCCATCAAAAGCTCACTATCCAATCAGAGTAGATCACTGTTAAGCCCGCCCCCACGAGATGTTTGTGTCAAAACACCAAACGAAAAACTGCGAAACGTAAGGGAAATCTGCGGCAATGCATTCAGAATCCATGATTAGCGAAATCGAATCTTTGAAAAACATCAACAAAGAATGACAAATATTTGAAGAGCCTGTTAAATTTGTGCGACTGAGTTCATTTTTGTGTTTTTCTTCTTTTGTAATGGCATATTTTTGATTTTTACGTGCAATTGCATCAGATTTGTGTATTTTGTTGGAAATCAGCACATAAGTGAAGATATGTTAATGGAAACAACACGAAACATCAGTATTATAGCTCCACTCACGGCACGCCTCCAGGAGCTCGGCTTTTTCCGGGAAGAATCGGAAAGCTGTATTTTTCTTTTATAAATATGATCAAACTAAAGACTTTTTTGATATATTAAGGATGCAGTACTACTCTATAGGTACTCAAGATTAACATGTGATAATTGTGTTACGTACCCTTTAAACTAAAACCAAAATGGAAGAATATATTTTTACATATTTATTTTAAAAAGTATATTTATATGTGTATATGCTTCATGCAAATGGAACTGCTCTGATTGGTGGATCTCACCAAAAATCAAAGTCTTTCTGGAAAAACCATGATTTTACCTCCGTAACAGAAGTGAAGTAATAGTATTGTGCTCCACTGACACACACTCATCTGAAATACACTGTGATCAGAAAAACATGCAATTCGTTTCCTTTTATCTTCCCTCTCATTACTAGAGGTGGAAAGGGGAAAGAGCTAGATTGCTTCCCGGCTCCTGTTTGAAGTCTGAAATGACAGTCATTTACAGGCTGATGCAGTTTTTCAATCAGGAAACATCAGAACGGAGCGTCAGAAACGAGTGCTGTGCTTTTAATCAAACGCTTTGAGCTCTGACACCCATACACAGAAACTATTACAGTCAGCTTCACACAGACCCGCCTGAAAACATCCGAGATCTACATCCATGTGGGATCAGGAGGATTGGTGGAAAGATGGCAAGCGTTCCCTGGAATACTGAGTCTGATTATGTAATGGCACCATTATTATGTTTGTGACACTGGAGCACCAAATTCTAAATTGAGATTTATACATCATCTGAATAAATAATCTTCCCATTGATTTATGGTTTATTAGACAATATTTGGTCGAGATACAACTATTTGCAAATCTGGAATCTGAGGGAGCAAAAAAATCTAAATAGCCTACTGAGAAAATCGCCTTTAAAGTTGTCCAAATGAATTTTATTTTTTTATGTATTTGTGGTAGGAAATTTGCTAAATATCTTAATTGAACATGATATTTATTTAATATCCTAAAAAGAGGGTTTTCACGACGCGTCATCAATCTGGAAGTCGGCCATCTTGGATGCACAGAACGTAAACAATGCCATTGAAAGGACTGGCAAATTTGGCTGATTATTGCTGCTGAAATTTTTCTGAGTTTTGTTCTGTACTAATCGGTTGCATAGGTTAAAAACATAACGAGTTCTGTCAAAAGTTAAAGAGAGTTAAATGGCATTGTTTACGTTCTGTGCCTCCAAGATGGCCGACTTCCGGTTTGATGACGCGCCGTGAAAACCCTATTGCTTCAAATACACCCCTTCTTTTTTCCTCGAGGGTCACAAATTATTGCATAATGACACTAAACTGTTTTAGTGATTTTCTACCGTATTTCATTCCCAGCTCTCTCCTCTCAGAAAATCTTTTACACTCAAATGTGATAAGCAGCATGATTTTGTCAATATCACAAAATGAACATGATGCAAGACTTTTGCATGTATGCATTACTGAAGTAAAGAGCTGAAAAATTAAATATATAATAAATATAAAATGTATATAAAACACACGTTTTCAAATATATAATGGTAATAGAAATTCATAATATAAGATATATATGATATTAATGTGTGTCTATATAAATATTCAACAGAACAAATATATTGTCAGATCTGTGATAAATTAAAATTAGTTTTATAGACCAATAGAGATTGATTTAACATATTTTTTCATAGACCTCATTTACATGTGACTGTTTGTTATCTGATCACCTGAGACGGGTGTAAACGGGGCCTGTTTTTGGCACTGTTTTTGCATGTGTACATGCATGATATCAGTTTGTTAGTGTTGGATTTGAATGACTATGAGTGCATGAGCTCAGACACATGTCCTACCTAGTGAGTTGCCTTCATAGGTAGCTACCTTCTTCTGAGGGAGCATCATCACAGAACCTCATACAGTATGTCAGTCATTTGGATGCTTCGCAGAAAACCACACGTGATTGATTTCTAAAGAGGCTGATGCTGACATGTCGCTATGCTAATGATGTAACACTCGAATGAGCATTAAAGAATACATCACACACGAAAAAACAAAAAGCTTAGTGTAACTATATTATAGTCACTATAGAAAGTACAGTTTATAAAAATCAAGGTTTACATGACCTGAAGAAAAAATGCACATGTTTGGAAAGAGAGCCATCTACTGGAGAGCATCTTACCACTTCCTGTTTCGAGAAGCCGAGCACAGAAAAACACTTCCCATCAGTCTTAGATTTCATCTGGTCCTCATCCACCTTAGAAAATGGCACGATGTCTCTTCTGTAACAGAAACCTGTAAGAAAAATCATAAAGTTATTGACTTTTAAGTCACATTTATTTACATGGCAGTTTATTCAATATCGACTCAGCCAAAACACCTAATAGAATATATTTGTATTAATATTTAAAATTATATATATATATATTTATTTATGTATGTATGTATTTATTTATAGAATAAATGTTTATAAAAATATTTATAATTGTTATATATATATATATTTACAATGTTTTTACTTAAAAATAACATTTAATGATTTTTTTTATTATTAAAATAAAATATATTTTATTACATGTGCACATATTTATAGACTAATATATTTTATAGACTAAAGAGATTTTATAATGCAGATCAGGGTCTTTGGACTGCTATATCACAAGAGGAAGAAGGAAAAAGGAAATAATAATAATAATAAAATAAATTAAATTGAGGAATATCATCATTTTTTATTTATATATTTTTTTTAATTATATTTTACAACATATTTTTTCAGTCATCTGTGAAAATCAATGCAGGGTGTTCAACGTGTTTTGTAGATCACAACAGACACACAAACCAGATGTTAATACAGAAATATTAATTTTATTCTCTTTTGAACATCACTGCAAAATAAAAATGCGAGTTAAAGGATTAAATAAAACAGAAACAATGAAAAAAATCCAAACACTTGTGAAAATGTAACATAGATTTCTTATAAAGCATATCATATGCAATGATTTAAAATGTTCTTTGCACTGGTTATGAAAATAATATTTGGGATCATTGTCAGACAGCACACACGCACATCATATGTCCCTTTAGTGTTTGTTTATTGACTTCTCTGGGGTTTCTCATCTGTAAAACTACTCAGAGAATATGCAGGGCTTCTCACAACCTCACAAAGAATCTCAGTTTATTTGCATATATTTATATATGGCTTAATTTTACAGGGTTTATGAAAAGACTTTACTCCCGAGCTCTTTCCTTAACCCATCTACTTTACAGAAAAACTTCTTTGATAAAAATAAAACATGCACGCTGTTAAAATAAATACATAACAATATTTTAAATGTATGTAAATATTCAATGTCTGACATACAAATGCTGTTAAAAAAACAACTTTATTGGTTGGAAGAGACTCGATAAGTAACACAAAATAAAAGCTTGGCCCAGGATCTAACATTTATACTCAAACAAATATAGTGAGAAAACAGGACCTATAACACCGCCCTGCATCAGATTTTTCCTGCTAGTGGTCGACCGATATATTACCAGATATATCCGATATACACCGACAAGTTTTTCTACTTGACCGATGTGTTCGAGGCGGGACTTTTATTTTGACGGCGTACACACAGCGCTCACTCTTTCTCTTGTTCGTCGTCTTCTTAATCATTTCTGTCTAATGTGGATAGAAGTCTGTCTAATAATACGATAGAACGGATAAAGAAAGGAATTAATGTATACATAAAGCATTATAACGTTTGACAGTCAGTCCGTGTGAATTGAATGCTTTATAATTAAAACTCGTGATTTCAAATTATGCCGTGCTTTATGCATTTACCCACTGTTATATTCATGTCATTTTCACTGTGTGCTGTATGTAAAATGAGGGTTACAATTGCTTTATTTTTTTTTTTACAAACTTTACAAATACAGAATACTGAGTGCCCTGTTGGTTAGGGTGTTTCCTGTTTACTTCCTTTTTAATTATATTTGTATTTATTTATTTGTGAAAAATATTGTTATTGTAAAGTATAAGTATGTTTCTTTTACACATTTAATTTTTAATCCACTGGCAAATGATTTCAAATTTCTTAAATATTAATAATAATTGTATAAAATTATATCGGCTATCGGCCCCCTGCTTTCCAAGATATCGGCATCAGCTGTCAAAAAAAACAAGAAAAAACAACAACAACAAAAAACTAAAACAATATCGGTCAACCACTATTTCCTGCTATATCTGTGAGAGTTTAAAGAGCCGCAGAAAATTACAGATTTTGAAAAGTTCTTTGACATTAAATAGAGTATTTGAAGGGACAATGTAACATTTCTTACCAATGGATGCCCTGCAGTGAATGGGTGCCGTCAGATTGAGAGTCCAAACAGCTGATAAAAACATCACAATAATCCACAGCAGTTCATCAGGAAACATCTGGAGAAGTGAGAAGCTGCGTGTAGGATAATGCTTTGAATCAGGAGATATCATATGTTCAGATCAAGCACCATTTACAAGCCAAAACAGCTCTAAACAAATACCTGAGTTGATTTTGATGTGAGAGACGACAGGAGATGGACTACGAGTGGTTTAAAGCGACGGTTTAAAGTTAAAAGTTGGATTTGTTTCAGCTTGTGTCTTCTCCAGATGTTAACCGATGGACTGGAGTGATGTGGATTATTGTGATTTTCTTATCAGCTGTTTGGACTCTCTTTCTGACGGCACCCATTCACTGCAGAGCATCCACTGGTGCAATGCTACATTTGTCAGAATCAGATTTGATCATTTTAATTAGTGCATTAAACCCGATACACACACCTGTATAGTATATATATATATATATATATATATATATATATATATATATATAAATATATAAATAATGGGGAAAGATTTTTGTGAAAAAAAAACAGCACCATCAAATCAGCTAATACCAGGCATTTTTGGTGATTTGGCAGAAGATGCAGGGCTGTGTAACCAGTGGAGGAAGTCTCAGATGATTTCTATATTCACACCGAGGACGTCTCCAGTGACTTTCCCCACAGACTCCCAGAAAGGGTGTCCGAGTCCAGCAGCTCGACTACGCTGTACGGAGAACAGTCCTCCAGTCCCAGCTTCCCACAAGCCCATCCGCAGAAACCCTTCTCCAGATCCCTGACCGACAGCCACCACTCGCTGAAGACCCAGGACACCTGCACCACGGCCGAGTACAAGCCCAGAGACAGCGCCAGAGCCACGATGAGCCCGGGGTAGAAGACGATGAGGAACGGGCACACCGTGATCTTATGGCAGAACGTCCGATCCTCGTTGTACACCAGGAATATATTGTACCAGGTGAGAGTACCGTAGTAAAACGAGGTGATGAAGGACAGGACGAAGACGAAGGGAGCACAGGAGAGGCTCCACAGGACGACGTGGGGACCCTGAGAAAGACCGAAACCACACGAGCGTCTCGATCCCTCGCGAGCGTCGCATTCGGCATCCAGACGCTCCTTTGACCTGGCCATCTCCTGCAGCTCTCTCTCGCTGAGCGTGACGTGGATGTCCACCATCTGACCTTTCTTCTTTCCGCGCGTGATGGTCCCCGTGAGCGTCACGTAGCGGCTGTCTGGAGGCACGACCCGACCTGATGAAGCCAAGACATTTCATTTAGGATGAGAACGAATCCAGAGTGCTGTGGGCTTTTAATGCATTCCTTATTACTGGTGATGACACCAGTATCAGAAAAACTAAAATATGTTCGTTTTTGATGCATTTACTAACTTTAGACTTCATCAATTAAAAATTTTATGTTGGTAGGATTTTTTCATGTTTTTGAAAGAAGTCTCTTCTGGTCACAGTGGCGGCATTTATTTAACCAAAAATACAGTAAAACTAATATTGTGAAATATTACAATTTGAAAGAACCGTGAATATATATAGTAAACTGTAATTTAAAAAGAGTTGCCGTCTGAATTTAATAATATTAATAATAATACATTTTATTTAAAATGCACTTTATATTTCAACAAAATCCCAAAGTGCTACAATATAAGAACAAAGAGAAATCTGCGAAGAAGTCTGTGCAAAAAAGATCACAAACTCTAATATTTAGCTTTGGACCGCCTTTAGCTTTGATAGAGTTGTGCTTACTTTGTGCCATTGTTTCGACAGTGTTACGCAACATCACCACATTTGTCCTGTGCAGTACATATAATCTATATGGGATTATGCAATATACTCTATTTTTATGTTTGGTATTCTGCTTGCTGTGTGTTACTTCTACCACAAGGAGTTGCACTGAACTTCATTACACAGCTGTGCAATGACAATAAAGCCATTCTGATTCTAAACCATTATTTCCATCAGGAGTGGCATTCATTTTTGGCAGAGATCTTGCATTGACATTTTTTCCTTGTATTAAGCTCAGGCCTGATGAATCTTGACATTGTCATTCATGGGTACATCTTCTGACACTCTGGTTTAAGAAATGAAAAGCTATGCACTGCATCAGATAGGGTTAAAGGATTTGTTGCATGTTATATATTAATCGCTGTAATAACGATTCGATCCTCTATCCTAGTATTTGTGGTGTATATTGTTGACTGATTTAGAATTTGGAAACAGACTTATTTTTGTGAGCTTATAATGCAAAGACATTGCTAAGAGGCTCATGTGTCCAAATCCTTTTCTTACTAGATTGCATGAGATTGCATGCTTCACCTTCACTGCTGGGGTTGTTCAGAAACGTAGCTCCCTCTTCAGAGTTCCTCTCTCCACCCTCGCTATCTCCTCCATGGTCTTCGTCACCAGCGGCTCTCTCTGGATCCGAGCGGTAGACGATGATGGACTCTGGCTGCTGTTCTCGCTTTCTCCTCTTCTTTCGAGTGCTAGTGCCGCTGCTTCCTTCATCCATCTGTCCCTCGGAGACCTCTGACCTTACAGACTCCAGCTGAGGGCTGGCAGACCTGAGCTGCTCCACCTGCTCCATGTTAATGTCTCACGAGATTTGGGAGGAGCTACAACTTCAGAGAGACTAGAGAAGGCTATTTACTCCATCCAAACATGATAAGCCTGTGAAATTGAGAGAGAAACATGATGCACAGCCGATTTTTGGCGTGCATTCACTCAAACAGGAAAATAAGGAAAACATTACATTAAGCATATAAATGAATACAAGAGAGCATATAAGAGTTTATTAATTATGAGGCAAGATACACATTTTTTTTTTCCTGAGCAAGAACAGCAGATGTGTCTCAGTTTCGTCATTGTTAACTAAAACTTAAACTATGAAAAATGTTTTTCTTGATTCAAATGAGGCCTAAAAATATAAATATAAATATATATATATATATATATTAGTTGAAAAGTTTAGGTTGAAGTTATTGTATTACTAAAACAAAAATTAAGCCACATAGAAATATTAAAACAAATAAAAATGACAAAAGCACACAAAAAAAAATTGAAATGTTTTGGAATTAATTAGAAAAGTTTAGGTTGAAGTACTTAAATTACTAAAACAAAAATAAATTAAAGCTAGAGAAATATTAAACAAATATAAATTACAAAAGCACATTTTTTAAAATGTTTTGGAATTAATTAGAAAATTAGGAGTTAATTAGAAAAGTTTAGGTTGAAGTACTTAAATTACTAAAACAAAAATAAATTAAAAGCTACAGAGAAATAGTAAAACAAATAAAAATCACAAAAAATCACAAAAAAAATATTGTAATTAATTAGAAAAGTTTAGGTTAAAGTTACCATTACTGAAACTAAAATAAAAAAATAAAGAAATAAAGAAAAACAAAAACAAACAAAAGAAATTCTAAAGAAAATTACAAAAGTACATTTTAGAAATTACAAATGTTGCCTTGACAACTAACTGGAAAAAATATATATTTTAGGTTGAAGTACTAACACGAGTTAAAATAAAGATAAATCAAAGCAAAATGGGATTTTTTGTTAAAAAAATTAAAATAAAACTTACAACAACAAAACTAAATTACTATACACAATACTATGAAACAAATCAAAATGAGCACATAACAAAATTACTAAAAACTTAAATTGAGAATTAAACGAACTCTGATAATATAAAAATAAAAGCTTTTTTATACAAATTTTCAAATAACACTGACATGAACAATAGTTTTTGTTTAGCCAACAACACCCTTCCTTCCTTCCGTCCATCCAGCTCTATTATCCGAGACACAAAGACATGCAGAAGACACACGAGTAGAGCTAATCAGAAGAGTGTTTTAATAAAGCAGCATCTGAAACTGAATGTAAAGATTATTCCGAATCAGTGCTCGGTAATAAATCTCGAGCTCCAGGCGGAGGATGTTTCCGCTCAGCTGGGTTCAATCACACCCAAACCAGGCTCTGTTGTGACAAACGTCTTATCGCAACCTCCAGAGACTCCAGCTCAGTTATTAATAACTGCATTCTTACCTGCCAGATGCAAATACATGAAAGAAGAGCGGTGAAAAGTGAAAACTCTCGCGATGAAACGCTCAACAGAAGACGCCATACAGATGCGCCTCGGCCACAATGACCGCAAGCCCCGCCCACTGAATCTGGAACGTCTGTCTCGTCCAATCAGATGACGATCAATCGAAGCCCCTCCCCCAGTTAAAGCAATGACAGAGTAAGTGAACAATAGCGTCAACATTTTACTCTAAATATTACTTTTATACATGCATTTCTTTATATTAAATATGCATTCATTAAAAAAAAAATCTGAAGAAAACATATATTTTTATTATTTTAACTGTCAGAGGGTTATTTAAACATATATTATTAAAGTATGTCTTTGGAAGGCTTTTGTATTTCAAACGTGTTTTATGTAATTTCTTATTCCCATGTAATTCAGAAATGGCCAACCTTTTTTTTTACATCTTTCACCTTAGATTTTTACTTGAAGTATTTTAATTATTATTATTTTATTATTTTAATAATTGGTACATTTGCATGTTCACGCTGTCTGACGTTGGTTAATAGTCACATGACATGCAGGTAATATATATATATATATATATATATATATATATATATATATATATATATATATATATATATATATGTTATTTTAAAATGATTAATTAATTGTTTTTTTTTTATTAAACTCAATATTTTACTTTTATTAATCAAAATATTGTTTAAAAAAAATTCTGTTTTACTTTGTGTTTGTATAGACCATAACGCATAAAAGCGCATTAATGGGAACATTAAAGAAAGTTCTTTAAAAAGTAACTAAACTGTAACTGTAACTAGTTACTATTTCTTAGTAACTAGCACAACACTGGTGTTGTCATAACGTTCACCTTGGAGATTGAAAATGTTTCTTTTTTGAGACCCCAGGAGCCCAAATTCAGACCCAGAACAATAAAACCCACAGAAGAGGTGGGAGTTCAAAGTAGGAATCTTTATTATTACCAAACTGCAGGGAGAGGAAGAGTAGATATAAGTCATGATCTGCAAGATTAACCACAATCTGATGTGATCTGACCAAGATGTGATCAATCTCCAAGGTGAACGTTATGACAACACCAGTGTTGAGCTGCAGCAAGAGCTTTAGAAGCACAGCAGCTGTGGTCAAATAGTTCTCCTGTGTTCTGATTGGTGGATGATGATGATGATGATGATGAGTGGATAAAGACCAGAGCAATCAAATAGTGAGAGAGTGATCTGCTCACCTGGTCATGTTCGTGGATGTTTCGACGTGGAAAGCAGCTCGGAATGGAAATGTTGATATTTTATTTGTTAAGAACAACATACTTTACGTACCTTAATTTCAGTTAACTAAGCCAATAGCAGCGCTGTCATATGGCGGTGTCATTTGATTTAGATGGGAACTTCAAATGATAATTTGAGTCAGTTTGGGAGTTCCGAGCGGGATCGCGAATCATTTGAGTCAGTTTGGGAGTTCGGAGCATGAATCATTTGAGTCAGTTCGGGAGTTCGGAGCGGGATCGCGAATTTGGGAGTTCGGAGCATGAATCATTTGAGTCAGTTTGGGAGTTCGGAGCGTGAATCATTTGAGTCAGTTCGGGAGTTCGGAGCGTGAATCATTTGAGTCAGTTTGGGAGTTCGGAGCGTGAATCATTTGAGTCTGTTCGGGAGCTCGGAGTGGGATCGCGAATCACTTGAGTCAGTTTGGGAGTTCGGAGCGGGGTCGCGAATCATTTGAGTCAGTTTGGGGATCGCGAATCATTGGAATCAGTTCGGGAGTTCAAAGCGGGTTCGCGAATCATTTGAGTCAGTTTGAGAGTTCGGAGCGGGATCGCGGATCATTTGAATCAGTTCGAGAGCTCGGAGCGGGTTCGCGAATCATTTGAGTCAGTTCGGGAGTTCAGAGCGGGATCGCGAATCATTTGAGTCAGTTTGGGGATCGCGAATCATTTGAATCAGTTCGGGAGTTCTTAGCGGGATCGCGAGTCATTTGAGTCAGTTCTGAAGTTCAGAGCGGGATCGCGAATCATTGAGTCAGTTTGGGGATCGCGAATCATTTGAATCAGTTCGGGAGTTCAAAGCGGGATCGCGAATCAATTGAGTCAGTTCGGGAGTTCGGAGCGGGTTCGCGAATCATTTGAGTCAGTTTGGGGATCGCGAATCATTTGAATCAGTTCGGGAGTTCTTAGCGGGATCGCGAGTCATTTGAGTCAGTTCTGAAGTTCAGAGCGGGATCGCGAATCATTGAGTCAGTTTGGGGATCGCGAATCATTTGAATCAGTTCGGGAGTTCAAAGCGGGATCGCGAATCAATTGAGTCAGTTCGGGAGTTCGGAGCGGGTTCGCGAATCATTTGAGTCAGTTTCGGGATCGCGAATCATTTGAATCAGTTCGGCAGTTCGGAGAGGTTTGGCAAATCATTTGAGTCTGTTCCCCAGCTAACATGTCCATGTGGGCATGGCGGGGCCCCATGGTTGGGGCGGCAGTGGCTCAGTGGTTCATGTAGGTTGTCTACAAACCGGAAGGTTGGTGGTTCGATCCCCGGCTCCACCTGACCAAGTGTCGAGGTGTCCTTGAGCAAGACACCTAACCCCAGCTGCTCCCGACGAGCTGGATGGCGCCTTGAATGGCAGACACCGCCGTCGGTGTGTGAATGAGTGTGTGAATGGGTGAATGTGAGGCAAGTTGTAAAGCGCTTTGGATGGCCATGTGGTCTGTTGAAAGTGCTATATAAATGCAGTCCATTTACCATTTACCGAGCATGGGCTCAGATTGGGGACTTTGATGGGCTGAATGTGGGCCCCAGCTTGGATACAGTTATGGGCCCTAGTTAGGCTGCCCATTATTGTTTATTTGTGGGTCTCAGATGGGCCACATTTGGGAATATATTTATAGTTACATTAATTTACTTTTTTTTTTGCAGATTATTTATTTTTATGAAGTTATGGGTAGCTACATAACCCTAACAATTAAATTGATTTAATTTTATGAATTATTATATCATAATTTAACAATACAAGATTATTTATTTTATGAATAATCCTTTTTTTTTTTTTTTTTTTTTTTTTTTAAGAAGTATCTCAAAGGGTTTTTCTTCATTTGCTGATGTTTTTTCAAGCATGTGTTTTCTTAAGTTGCCGCGCGTTGAGCTGTCTCGGCCACCGTATATATTTCACTTTATATTAGCCGAATTACTGCTGCTGTTATATAATTTGATGTACATAAATTATATAACAATTTATGTACATCAAACAGACAGCACAGAGAGTGTAATTAGTTGCATTTTAGGTGTTAGTAATTTATAGGTGTTAACACACATCTCCCCGTGCGATGGTATGACACCATAACAGATTTATTGTGAAGATGAAAGCCCACAAGAGTGTGGTAAGTTAACTTTAACTTTATACCTTTTATTCTGATGATGTTTGCTAGATATAAAGCTACATTATTTTTATAAAAATATAGTGTGAGCGAACTCTGTAAAGATGCTGAAAATACAGCTGTGCATCAAAGAAATAAATTACACGTTAACAGATATTCACATTAAAAAAACTTTTTTTACATTATAATAATATTTCAAAATTTTTACTGTTTTTATTAATCAAATAAATGTAGTCTTGGTAAGCAGAAGAGATTAATTAGTCCAAATGTTTAACCGCTATTCTTCTGATACCTGTTTGGATGAATGCTGAAGGGGAATATGAATGTTTCATGTGCTTCTGAGCTCATGGTGGAAATGTCAGAGGAGGAGGATCATTTGATGCATTGTTTCATCAAAAAGAGTTTCATCTTTTCATCTGTGTGTGTGTTTGTGTGTCGTAGGCGTCTCCATTTACCCTCACAAGCTCCTATTTCAGCAGCAAGGTTTGCAACAAGCATTGATGTCTGTGCTTAACGGATGAACCTTTCAAATGACTGAAAGCTGATTTTGTGTTTTTTGGTCACCAGGATCAGCCCCCAAGTTCTCGGGTGAAGTATGAGTAAAATATAACATCCAAAAACCTGTTAAGAACACAGCCGCACTCTCAGAAGAAAATAAAAAAAAAGGTACAAAAGCTGTCACTAAGATGGAATCTTTTCAAAAGGTACAACTTTGTACTTGAATGAATAATGCTGGGTGTTTCAAGGCACTTCAGGGGACCTTTAAAAATATTTTTATGCAAAAATACATGCATTATATTAATAGAAAATTAATGAATGTGCTTCTTATTAATGAAAATACAACACTTTAAAGTTCAAAAATCTTTCTACTCGTTTTTTCCCGCTACTTACAACAAAGCAAAGTATTTTAAATATATCTTTTTATTATATATTTTTCTCAAATGACAGGACAGTCCTTTTAATTATAGACATCCGGCTACATCATTACATTCATTTCACATGTAGTTTTTATGGCTTACATCTATTGACAGAAGTGAATTACTTACTGCACACTTCGAGATCTGCAGATGTCAGAATGGTTTTACTGTAATACAATGTGCTAAAAATACTCTCTAAGGTGCAAATCACAAAAGTTGCATAAAAGCACAGCCACTGTTTTAAGGCTGTATTTTAGGAACTAACCTGCACAACTAGTAGTTAACCAAGCTGTACAGTGTGTATTTTATTGTTCAAGTTCGACCAATCTATGTTCATGTAGCAGCCTTAAAATAATCAGTCTAAGCAGTTTATGCAACCGGCCACACCAGGCCATATTTCACCCCAAAAGCAGAAGAAAATTATGCTTTGCAAAAGAAAATGAAGCTATAATTACTGCATTGTGACATTATTTTCCTGACAAGTAAACATCTTTCAGGCTTCCATATAACATAGAGTATTAAATACTGGAGTAAAAGTAAAACATGCTGCACTAGAATCTAATCGGCACACAATAAAACAGTCACGTTACCGAAGCTCACGACAGCAAAAGACACGTTCAGACATTTAACAATCAAAGCACCAGGTTCATAATCAGCACCTGTGCTTCATCACGATACATCAAACCATTTCCCTCACGGAAAGCTGCTTGAATAAAGATCTGGTAGAGTATAATGTTGAATTATCTACGAACAGCAGCAGGTTTAGTATAAAGTATAACACAGTGTTTTCACTGGAAGTGACTGGTGTTGCAATGCACCATGAAAGAAAATGCTAAATGTACTTTGCATTAGTTGTTTTGGAACAGCAATAATTTTAAATACTGAAATCGTGCATGAACAATGCAGTAAAATTGTGAAATATTATTATAATTTTAAATAGCTGTTCTCTATGTGAATATATAGTTAAATGTAATTTATTTCTGTGATCAAAGCTGTATTTTCAGCATCATTCCTCCAGTCTTCAGTGTCACATGATCTTCAGAAATCATTCTAATATACTGATTTGCTGCACAATAAATTGCATTTCACAATATATTCACATAGAAAACAGTTATTCTGAGCTTTAATAATATTTCACTATTTTTACAGCATTGTTCATCAAATAAATGCAGCCTTGGAGAGCATTTATTCAGACTTCTTTCAAAAACATTTGAAAATCTTAATAATTTCATACTTCTGGCTCCCAGTATATATATATATTTATGGTTAGAAACAATGTGATTTTAATTGAAGACCAATGCACACATATGATATTTGCAAAGGGAAATAATTTGTCAACTTATCAGAAAGGTCTATTATAAGCGAAGTGATCTAATTTTGACACTGCATGAGTTCAGTGTAAACATGGTGCAAATACAGGCCTCTAATGCATCAGGTTCAGGCACAGATCTGGAGTTTTAGCCTCCTGTACTCACTAAAGGATCAGGTGTCTACCCGTTTTAACAGAGGAGTGGCAGTTTAGTGTGTTTGCAGAAGGATAGTGTGTTTTTAAAGCCCAGTGTCTATGCTGAGAGAGCGTCGGGTCACGTGTCTGATCTGTCCCGTCACATACTCATCGAAAGGCGTCTGATACTTGGCCAGCATCTTCAGCATGAGTCTGAAGTTCAGCCACCACTGCGTCTTGGGCATCCGGTGTCTGCAGGGCGAGAGGAACGCTTTATTGATGATAGTTCGTCGGTAACAAAGCATGTTATGATGGAGCCTGCTATTACTGTTTGTAAAATACACTGAGAACTGGAAAAGCACTATAGAAAGTGGAATTATTAGTAGCAGTATCAACAGAATAAAACAGTGTTTTCTTCATCTCGTAGAATGTGCATTATTTTTTACTTGAAATAACTTAAATCAAATGATATGTGCATGTATTCAATTATTTTATGTTGGCTACTACTTGTCAAGGCAACATTTCTCATTTTCATTTAGTTTAACTCAAAGTATTAATAAATATATATAAATATATATATATATATATGTATTTATTTATTTATTGTAGAACATTATTGTTAAATAATATAATTATTATATCTAAAATAAATAAAATAAAACAATTTATGAGGAAAAAGTTTATTAGGCTATATCTTAGCTTAAATCAATCTAATAAAAATACTACTACTATGTAGAGATATCTAAAAGTAAATAATACAATTTACAAAAATACACAGCAAAATAACTAAAACTTACAGTAAAAATATTAAAATAATATCTAATTTAACATTTTAACAAAACTCTGAATTATATAAAAATCACAGTTATTTTATTAATAAGGAAAAAAAATATTTTAAGATGAGTCCATCTTTGCTTAAATTTAAAATTATGATATTATTGGTTTATATTAACCTGGTTGTATAATTAGTACGTGTTGTATGCACAGTAAAAAATCAAACAAAATACGTTGCACCGCTCCTGTTTATATTATATAGTTTTGCATAAAATATATCTTGCATGTTTCTCTACTTTATTCTATTTTCACATCTTTCTTGATTGTTTACTCTATTATATTACTTATACTGTGCACGTTCTTGTTTCTGTTTGTTGTTGCACATTATAGCACACATATGTAAGATGCATGTGACAAATGAAGAATGTGATCGTTAGAGTCGCTCACTCAAAGTCCGTCTGCTCCTTCAGCTCGGTGACGGGACTGAAGGTCAAAACCTTCTTATACAGGCCGACCACACAAGCTGTGTCCGGGGTGTTCACAAACACACGCCCTGCAGAAACAAACACACAGTTTTACAGGGACTTCATTCTGCTGATTGGCTTCTGCAGGATAACAACACTCTCACCTTGTCTATAATTGTCGGTCATCTTCTCGGTCAGCCACTGCACGGCTCGGACGCCCAGTTTAGTGCCATAGTTTCTGTCAAAGGGTGTTGGTACTCCACCCTATTGAGATAAAGGAATACAAATCTAAAATTGACACTGTTATAATCAATGCATGTTTAGAAATGAAACTCATATTTGATGCACTAATGATTTTTGAATACCTGATGATTATGAACGCTGGTTTAGTTGCGAGAAATAAAATGTAATGAAAGGAATCAGATGAGTTTGTACCCCAGTATTTGTGTGTTTTCTGTACCTGCTGCAGGTGTCCCAGGACATTGACCCTGCAGTCGAAGACGCCTTTACCCTCGGCGGAGTACAGCTTATAGATGAAATCCGTGGTGTAGTACTCATGACATTTCTCATTCCTGTAAACAGTTCAAGTTTTACATGCACAGTCTCATTAAGATGATGAATCTCAAGCGTAAAGTCACAAAATAAAGGAATTGCATCAGTGTCTCATCAATGGATGCTCTGCAGTGAATGGGTGCCGTCAGAATGAGAGTCTGAACAGCTGATAAAAACATCACAATAATCCACAAGTAATCCAGTCCATCATTTAACATCTGGAGAAGACGAAATATGAAACAAATCCATCATTAAGTCGGTTTAAACAGTTGCTTCTGGCTAAATATGAGTCTATAATGAAAAAGTCCATCCATTATTGTGATGTTTTTATCAGCTGTTTGGACTCTCATTCTGACGGCACCCATTCACTCCAATGGTGAGGAAGTGATGCAATGCTACATTTCTCCAAATCTGATGGAGAAACAAACTTATTCTAATCTTGGATTTTTTGTGTATTGAAAGTATTTAAATAAATACAAATTGTTTCATTATTCATACATTTTAATAAGCTGTCATGAATAGATTCTAAATTTTAGAATCTGACGTAAACATCATTCATACTGTATGAGTCATTCAGAACTAAAAGCCTTGCCATTGTATATTACAAAAATGTTTTGATTTATCTTTGACCAATTGCTTTTGTTTCTTTTCTATAAATTGCTTTGAAAAAAAAAAAAAAGTAAATGTAAACCCACGAGATCGCCAGAGATATCAACGAGATCAGGGATGTATCTTATTTAATACTATTTATAGTATTTAATAGTTTTTTTTTAGCCTAAATTAGACCTGCATATAAATATGTAAATCATTTTGTGATTGCAATGATGCAACAGTTACAATTCCTAGTCATTTTATAGAATTAATAATTATAATAAAAATGTAACTAACAGTCAAAAGTTACAATTATTTTCATGATTTCTGAAGATCATGTGACACTGAAGACTGGAGGAATGATGCTGAAAATACAGCGGAGCATCACAGATATAAATTACATTTTAATTGATATTCACATAGAAAGCAGTTAATTTAAATCATAATAATATTTCAAAATTCTTCACTTTAGTTTGCTCAAATAAATGCAGCTTTGGTAAGCAGAAGAGACATAAAAAAGCATAGTTATTCCACGTCTACTCCTATTTTGACTGGTAGTTTAGATCCTTAGAAATGTTGTGATGTAGATAAAGATGCAATAATTTAAAAAACCTACAAATATGTTGCAGACCATTCAAAGGTAGACAGATTTACCTCAGCACCAGACCTCTCTGAATGTCCTTCTTCATTTTCTCGGTCAAATGCTCCACATTGGTCTAAAATAAAGAGAGAGAAACTTTCTTAATCCTTTGGGGTTCTTCGGTCATTTATGACCCCCCAAAAAAATGTTAAAAATTGTAGCTTCATCGGAATGGTCCGAAACTTGGTGACTTTATTGGTACTTGGTATATGAACACAAAAAAATTGGGGACAGGATTTGAAAAGTCTAAGCGGTCGTAAAAAAAATAGTCACACTCGGGGTCTTCGGGTCAAAAATGACCCGCCATAGGAAATGAATAGGAAATTGGCATAAATAGTTTTTTTGTGTGTACAATCTACAAATCAGCCACGATTCATACTTGACCAAAATAGTCTTTGAGAATCTGTGATTATATATTAAAATCCACAACCTGAAATAAATAGGCAAATATGTGCAAAAATCCCTAGAATTCACAAGCCTTTCTACAGAGAGCTCTAGTGGTAAAAATGTGCTATTGCATGATAAAAATGCTTAATTTGTCCACCAGATGGCACCAATCTAATTTCAAAAATATTTTTCTATAGGCCTTGGCTGTACTTTACAAATAAAATACAGCATTAATAAAAAAAAAAAAAAAAAAAAAAAAAACATATATAAATATAAATTTTCTATTATATTCAATGGGAAAAATTTATCATAATTATTGCATAAAAATTCATTATTATCATAAAATTCTCTCAAAACACCAAAAAAGAAAGAAAAAATATTATTGAACAAAAATACATTTGATTGACTTTACTGAAAAAATGTATACCTGAATACCGCCCTCCGGGTCATTTTTGACCCGAAGGTCCTGAGTGTGACTCATATATGAAGAACCCCAGAGGGTTAATATCCCAAAAAAACTGCATTTCTTCTTCTAGGATGAGCAGATGTGAGGAGCATCAGGAGTGTTACTCGCCTTGAGGTCACGAATGTTGAATGGCTCCTCAAAAATGTAAGAGGCGTCCGCACCGACGGCGATTCCTGTGGTGGTTGCCAGATAACCGCAGTATCCCCCCATCGTCTCCACCACAAAGACCCTCCTCTTGGTCCCTGTGGCCGACTGCTTGATCTTATCACAGCTCTTTATAAAACACAGACACACTTCAGATCAATAACTGGAGACTGTATGCAGTGAATCAATGACACAAACTGCATCTTTATTAAAAGCGATAAAGGGAGTAAGATTTGACAGATGAACGCTCTGCTTCAAATACTCTAATGTGCATTAAAGTATATTTACATTTGACATTTATCAGATGCATTTATACAAAGCGAATACAAAGCATACAAAAACGGTACTTTAAAACTTCATGCATTACCTGAGAACCGAACGTATGACTTTGCAAAATACACAGGAACTATTTTATTTATGTGTTTATTTATTTATAATTTTACGCTGTGTCAGCAAACTTCATGGCAAACTCAAGAATAATACAATTTAAAATAGTCCTAATAACAATCCTTTGATAAAAATACATAATAAATTAAACAAAAATTATATAAAATCTTTCAAATTGATATTTAATAAAATACAAAGGACATAAATATTTACATTTACATTGAAGCATTTAGCAGACGCTTTTATTACCAGTATGTAAGACATATTGTCTATTTTTTATTTATTGTTTTTGCATTTATAATTGCCATTACTCTGATTCTGTCTGTTATTTTGTGTGCATTTTTTTCTCAGTGGTATTGCATTGCATCACTGTCTGAAAATGATGCATGCATAAGGCAAAAGAAAGCATCATAGACAGCATCGTATTCATGCTACCTATTTCTGTGGAAAAGCATTTGTATTTAATGCATCTATGATGCCCTAAAATGCTGCCTATGTAGCAGGGTTATTATAGTTAACTAAAACTACATTTAATTTGGAATTAAATAAATATTAACTGAAATAAAATAAAATATTTACATTTTACAATTATTTCAGATGTTTCCAAGGCAGCATTTCTCACTTTTATTTAGTTTAATCTGATGCTCTAAAATAAGTAAAACTCTTATTTTAATAAATAACATTAAAATAACAAATAAATTAAATGAAATTAAAATAAAATAAATTAATTATTTAAAAAGAATAGAAAACTATATAGACATATTCAGAAAATTCATAAATAAACAACAAAATTACCAAAAAATTTAATTAAAAGTAAAATGAAAACTAAATAAACTAATTCAAAAATATTTATAAAAACGTGTTCTGTCTGTATTTGGAAAAACATATGTGTTCAACATAAAATGTTGAATATGCAGCAGGATAATTAAGTAAAAGTAAAAATAATAAGATAAAAAACATTTTAAATTAAAGAAATGTTAACCGAAATAAAATATAAATAAATGTACATTTAATTAATTTTAGATAGTTACTAAAGCAACCTTTATCATATTTAATCAGTTTAACTTGATGTACTAAAATAACCAAAACTGAAATAAAAATAATAAAAACTATATAGACATAATTAAAATAAAATAAAACGATGACACTCAAGAAAATTATTTAAAATGTAACTAAAATTAAAATGAAAACAAAAATTGTAATAAAAAGTATAATAGTATCTCAATGACAGTAAAATAAAACTGACGGTGATCATCTAAGAGTGAGCTGTACTCACGGCCATCGCTGCATTCACCGCTGTATCGCTGCCCAGACTGAAGTCCGTCCCTGGCACGTTGTTGCTGATGGTGGCAGGGATGATGCACATGGGAATACATAATTCATCATAGCGTCCTCGTGCTTCCACCAACTCCAGTATTCCCTCATACGCCTGGACGTGACAGAAAATACACTCAGACATCATCACGAGCAGCTCGGACACTGTCTAAGATCTCATTCTGTGTTTCATGGAAGATTACACAGGTTGGAAATGATGACAAAACTGTCATTTGTGACCCTGGAGCACAAATCCTTAAGTCTTAAGATCATGTTCCATGAAGATATCTTGTAAATGTCCTATTGTAAATATATCAAAACTTAAGTTTTGATTAGTAATATGCATTGCTAAGAATTCATTTGGACGACTTTAAAGATGATTTTCTCAATATTTAGATTTTTTTGCTCCCTCAGATTCCAGATTTTCATCTAACAGTTGCATCTCGGCCAAATATCGTCCTCCTAATAAACCATACATCAATGAAAAGCTCATTTACTCAGATTTCAGATGATGCATAAATCTCAGTTTCGAGAATTGAGTCCAGTTTCTTGTTTTGACCATAAGCTTTTTTAATTTTGTTCAATTTCTCAAAAAACTAACCACGAAAACGAACAAGACGTCACATCTTCATTTTGCATTTAATGATGTTCTGATATTTGTATTGGAAAACAAAATAAAAATACGGACAAAGATATCAAATGTTATGCAATGCATGCAACATTTAATGCATTGACTGAATTATGAGTTTAAGACTTTGTGCTGTGATTTGAGACCTTTTTAGGTCTTAATTTGTACAAGAAAAAAAAAGCCTTAAAAAGTCTTCTCTGCAAGCCTTAAAAAGTCTCCTAATTTGCTCTTCCATTAATTAAGAGCTTAAAAAGGTCTTAAATCAGAATACAAAGGCGTTAAATATTGCATGTGCTGCAAAAAATGTATATCTCGCTGTATACTTTTGTGTTGTTTTCCAGTATATCAAAACATGCTTAAATCAATATACATTCACTTGAGATGCAAAATGAAGATAAATATGAAGTCTTGTTTCCTGAGAAATGTAGCAAAATTAAGTATATTTATGCTAAACATAGAAAAAAACATGATAGGGATCAGAAAAATCAAGTTAGTTTCCCTTTTTTTCTAAAAAAGGGTCTTCAAAAGTCTTAAGTTTTGCCTTAAAACCTCCCCCACTAATGCAAACTACGTGGGAGGGGTTTATTTTGTGATTGACCAATCAGAATGAAGTGTTCCAAAGGGGTGTGTACTAAATGATTTAAGCACCGCCCACTCAGAGTGTTTTCAGCGTCAGTGATGTCCTCATACTTTTAAGGTTTATCTTTCTTGTATTTTTTACTGTTTGTAATAGAATGATGATTCGTTATGTGTGAGTGTATGACGTGACGGATGACGTATATTCAAAGGCGATCAATTTCTCAGCATTTAGATTTTTTTTTTTTTTTTTGCACCCTCAGATTCCAGATTTTCACATAGTTGTGTCTCAGTCAAATCTGATCCTAACAAACCATACATCAATGGAAAGCTTATTTATTCAGCTTTAATATTATATCATACATCTCAGTTTCTACAAATTGTGCTCCAGGGTCACACTCATTTAAGTGCATCACATTGCATCACCATTTTTCTTCTCTGTACCTCAAAACCACCAACGACGAGCAGTGACTGGATCCTGAACTTCTTGAGATTTTCCACTAGCTTCTCCATGCAGGTGCTTGGGAGGGTTCTGGACAATATTGCAGGCACAAAAGCATAGTTTCAAAATGAAAGATCGGGTGAGAATGCATTGATTATTTAAGGTGACTGACCGTTTAGTTCCCAGCAGAGAGCCGCCCTGACCTGTCCAGCCGGCCACCTGACTCCACAACGCTTCATTCACCTGAGACACCACAGCGAATTCATGCTGTTACTTCATTCATATTAATATAATCATTACTGTTACTGTTCTTTATAAAAACAGACAGAGATGGGGAGAAACAGCCCGGATTCATTCTTATTTAAAGCCTTGCAATGCAGGAACCGTCAAAATAAAAGTCTGGTTTAACTTGGAATGTGACAGAAATAAACTGCTATTTTCCTGCAGAATGTACTTCTCAGTTATAATAATAATATTATTATTTATTGTTTAATATCAGAATCTTTCGTTCAGATTTTCATTTTAACAGCTGTTTTTGTCGTAAAACAAAAGGAACGGCAACTTTTTTTTTTTATCTGATTATATTGTAAAAGATTAATGCCTTAATTTGATTACCAACTTTTTCATAATAAATTTGTAATCATAAATCATAAACCCAGAAAAATTAAAACACAAAAAAATTTCTGATTTTTTTTTTTATTGTTTTATGAATTCACTTGATTAGACGTGTTTTAACAATTGATTTTAACAAAAATCTAAAAACAATTATAACAGAAAAACAAATGAAATTTTTTGAAAATGTAATTAAAAATGCAATTATGCTGTTAAGTTTCAAGATTTTAATTAATTAGACATGCTTTTTGATTACTAAAAAATTTATTCCAAACGGAATCCAGTACAATAAAAACTGAATTTGGGAAAAAAATAAATGTATTTCCTAGGCCCTTACATAAATTTGTATATATATTTTCTGAGCACTTTCTTTGTATAAAGGACAACGGTAAGCAGTATTAAACTATACTATATATATACATACATCTGCTAAATGCATAAATATATAAAAATATAATTTATTTATGTGATGCAAAGCTGAATTTCCATCAACCATTACTCTTATGTACTTATACAGTTAAAAACTACTAAAATGTCAAAAAATGTAAATTAAAATAGGAAATAAAAAAATAAATCTTTAAAATATAATTTTAAAACCATAATAGTATCTAAATTATGCTAAAATAACCGTTTATTAATTAAAACCATAATAGTATCTTTTTTAAGAATTAAAACCATAATAGTATCTTTTTTATTCATTAACACCATAATAGTATCTTTTTTATTCATTAACACCATAATAGTATCTTTTTATTCATTAAAACCATAATAGTATCTTTTTATTCATTAAAACCATAATAGTCTTTTTTATTCATTAACATCATAATAGTATCTTTTTTATTCATTAAAACCATAATAGTATCTTTTTTATTCATTAAAACCATAATAGTATCTTTTTTATTCATTAAAACCATAATAGTATCTTTTTTAATAATTACAATCATAATAGTATCTAAATGATGCTAAAATAACCATTTGCTAATTCAAACCATAATAAATGATCCTAAAAAAAAAGCGTAAAAAAAAAGAAGATAAAAACAAGATAAAAGATAAAGATAAAAGATTAGAAAAACAAGATAAAAGCGTCTGCTAAATGCATAAATTTAATTTTTAATTGAATTTAAATTCATGTCATGGGTCAGTCTCTCAACACTAATAAACTGATAGAGGATAGTCTGTTACCGCTCCATTGGCGAGACCATCGAAGCCATCGTTGACGATGTAGACCCGGTGTCCTGAGGCCAGACCGACCCTCACAGCTGACCGCACCGCAGCGTTCATCCCCGCGGCCGGAGCGCCCACGTTCAGGATGGCAATGGAGTACTGGCTCTGAGGGAAACACATTTACAGCTAACCAACCCCACTCTCTTCTAATGGATGTCTATGTGTTTGAAACAGAGTTATCCAGAAGATACGGGAAAACACTGTTGATACGATATATATATATATATATATATATATATATATATATAATAGTTACACCATGTCCTCGCTCATATATGTGCCTCTCATTCTCAAATGAACATTATAAATGAAGTTTAAAACAATGTAGTTTCAAAACTAAGTATAGTGTGTCCAAACAACTACAGAGCTCACAGAATCCTCGTGCAAGTTTAAGATTAGGATCCATATGTGACCCTGGAACACAAATTTATTCATAAGGGTAAATTTTTTAAAATTGAGATTTAGGGTTTGTACGGATCGGACAATATTTGGGTGAGATGCAACTATTTGAAAATTTGGAAAAAAATATATAAATACTGAGAAAATCACCTTTAAAGTTGTCCAAATTAAGTTCTTAGCCATGCATATTATTAATAAAAAATTTAGTTTTAATATATTTACAGTAACATGATCTCAATGTATTTTTGGCTGTTGCTACAAATATAACCCGAGACTTAAGAACGATTTTGAGCTCTAGAGTCACATTTATCCTGCTTTTTTTTAATGTGAATATTTACAGTGTACATAACTATTAATAAAATATGAATTAAGGAATATCACACAATTTTTCTTATTATGTTTAAATTTTAACAGTAAAACTTTACATTTTCACAGTTGTGCAGCACTTTGTTTGCAGAAACATACAAATTGTTACATTTCGATTACATTTTACAAAATATTAATGTTATATAAACAATTTAAATATTAAGGTTTTTGATAGGAAATTTGTATTAGATCATCAATACATATTTTTTTTTATTAGAAATTAGTATTCTTTCAATACAGAAACAATACAGATTAAAATGCTAAATGTAATGAATAAAATTAAAATTAAATAAATATTTTTTTTACAGTATAATATATTTTTAATTTTGTAAAAATTATTTAATGTTTAATATTTTATGAATTCCACTGATTAGACATGCTTTTGAAATATATATATATATATATATATATATATATATATATATATACTTTTGTGTGTATAATGCTGTAAAATCAGGGTTAAAGTGTTGATGTGTTACCGGGACTGTAGCAGGTTTCTGATAAGCCAGCAACTTATAAATGTTCCAGTTGTTCTCAAAACTCCTGTAAACAACATTATGTGATTCTTCATTACTCATTTATGTGGAAATCAATCACCTGAAACTCTGACCTCTGCAGGTTTATCTATTAATAAACACGTGTAATGATCATATGAATCTCTCACCTGCCACGTAACTGGATGGCATCTTCAAAACGCTTTTCATTCATGGCCTTCTGAACCTCTTTAGTCTTTAACAAACAATAGAGTTAATTACTTGAGATTAAGGCAGTTTGTCAAATTCATTAATGTGTTGCACGTGAACCGCTTCGTATATTAAAAGACTTCCAGAATATATTCAAAGATGATCTTACCCAACTTAAGTAATTGTATTATATTAACAACTAATAAAAGCACATCACAAAAATATTAAAACTTAATCATTTTACATGGATATTAAATAAAAACTTAAATAAACAGTTTCATTTGTTAACATTAGCTACTTACATTCATTAACATGAATAAACAATGAAAAGCATTTATTAATCTTAGATAATGTTAATTTTTAACATTTACTAACACATTATTAAAATCAAAAGTTGGATCTGTTTTGTTTATCAAAATTATTTTAATTTTTTGAAGATTATCTGACCCAATTTTGATGAAGTTTTCCCATAACAATTGCAGTAAACATGAAGAGGGGAAAATAATAAGCATTAAAAAATATATAATGTTCGGCTGGAAATGTTCAAGTTAAAAGAAATAAATAAATACCCCCCCCCCCCCCAAAAAAAATACATTTAAATAAATTAAAAAAATAATTATAATAAAAAAATAAAACTAAACTAAAAAAATAAAATAAAATAAAAAACTATATATATAATATATAAAATACATTTACTACACTGCTGAAGACTCACCATCTCCACTGCCTCTATTAGCGGGAGATGCACAACCTGGTTTCCTGATTGGCCGATCACACAGGCAGGAGTGTCTGGCCCCGCCTCCAGCAGGGCCACCACGGCCTCGACACCCATCTTACTGCTCTACAGAACAAAAGACAGAGGATCAGAACACCCAAAACCTTTCTTCAAGATCATGAAAACTGATGATTCTGCAGGTTTAATTGAAATGCTTTATTTACCAGCACTCTGTCGAAGGCTGAGGGCGTCCCGCCGCGCTGAACGTGACCCAGAACAGTGACCCGCGTGTCATATCCCAGCCGGGACACCACCAGCTGTAGCAATTACACGTCACATGCTCATTCATAATCAAACACACTAGCTACATTCGTCTAATGTGAGTAGCCTTATGAGAGTGCAAACGCTTTTTGCTTTTTTACCAATAGCCTTTTTTATTTTTTTATTCGAAAAACTCAAAATTCCGAGAAAAAGTAAAATTGCAACATATAAACTCAAAATTCTAAAAAAAAAAAAGCGAGAAGTAAACTCAGAATTCTGAAAAAAGTTAAATTGCAATATTTCTGAGAATTTCAAGAAAAAGTAAAATTGAAAAATATAAACTCAAAATTCTAAAAAGAAAAAACAAGTCAGATATAAACTCAGAATTAGGGCTGGACGATTAATTGAAAAGTAATCGAAACCGAAATTTAGAACCTCTAACCGACGTAATTTTCAGTAAAAAGGTAAAATTGCAATATTTCTGAGAATTTTAAGAAAAAATACAATAGCAAAATGTAAACTCAAAATTTGAAAAAAGCGATATAAACTCAGAATTAAAAAAAATATATATTTGCAAGATTTCTGAGAATTTCAAGAAAAAAGTATAATTGCAAAATATAAACTCAAAAAAAAAAAAAATACAAAAAACAAGTGAGATATAAACTCAGAATTAGGGCTGGACGATTAATCGAAAAGTAATCGAAACCGAAATTTAGAACCTCTAACCGACGTAATTTTCCCATGTTGGTTATTTCCTGTTAATACTTCCCCCTTAAAAGCGTGTGTAGTCACATGACTCTGCCCCGTCCAGTCAGTGGCATAAAAGCAAAACACGGAGGTGAACGCCGGCTCAACACACAGTGATGGCGCGCAAGCTGTGAGCCTTACGTCTTTACTAAACTTTCTCAGTTGTATCTGTTTTATGGTTTGGACGTTCAAGCGATTAGACGATCGGATGTTTTTTAATATATTGAGCTCCCATGTTCGCGCAGCTGGATTGTGGCATGAAAACTCATAGCTATGAAGATCGCGCGCACAGAGGAACACAGTTGTCAGCGCTGTCCTGTGATTTATCACTAAAGTATCTTAGAATCTCAAAACTTATTATAGCATATTTTTCTACTTTTGAAGGAACTAGGCTATTTACAACCCCGAGCTTCACAATAATATAGAGACGGTATGACTAATTCACACACGCAATCACTCGTTCTGGTACTGTTTATCTTTAATCTTTATTTATCTCTTACACCGAGCAATAATATGTAAGAAATGTTACGAACATAGATAAAATAACTGCTGATAGTGAGCTATGATGATTCGAGTCTCATTTCCACGTTTTATTAAGCAATGCAAATGTAACCATTCAAAAGACTTTAAAGCATTCAAACACAAGACGTGGAAAAGCTGAAGAGAGTAGCTGGTTAAAGAGAGAGCAGCGTCTCACAGACAGCGACACTGAACCGATCTCTCGTTTGCAAAGTTCTTCTTTAAGTTCCTCCTGCACCTCAACGAACAAAAACAAATCGCAGTTTAAACAAACAGAAAAAGATGTGAAAGAGCACCGCGGTGTTCTGGTGTTCAGGGCTCACGCAGAGAAAGGCGTCTCAAAACACTTGAACACCAAATTTGTCTGTTTTTGCTCTTGTGCCGACAAATACATACAAAATATGTGAAAATATCTGTCCTGGATAGTATGTTCTAAAACACTGTCAGTTATGTCTTAAGTTAAAGTAAACAGTTGAGGAAAAAAAAAATGGGATGTGTATTATATTGGATGCGTTCATGGTCTCTTAAAGTGACCGCGTCTAATTTAGCGACTGGCTGCTGTAATGTTAATCCAAGAAAATGAAAATGAAAATCACTCACTGCTCTTGACTGCATGACTTTGTAGTTTTAACAGTAAAACCAAAAATTATTCAGACACCAGATATAATTTTTGATATATATAGCAAAACTGTAATAATGTGAGAAATGTTGAAGGTGTCTGAATAAATGTAGGTTTGATTGTATATTTCATTTTTACATTGAAGACTATCCAGTGCTATTTTACATGTAATTATTTGGTTTCTGTACCTTGACACCTACAAACTTGAAAAAAAAAACGTAAACATTGGTGTGAAACAGGCGTACGGTTGTTTGCACCTTGTGCAATGTGGAATTAGTTTACAGCTTTTTCAAGCACTTTGTGATGCATTTTGGAAACAGGAGATGAGCCCCTTTTCTAATGCGAAATATGTCAAAATATCCACCTTGGAAATTATGCTCGAAAAACTGTCAGTTATTTCTTAAGTGAAAGTAAAAAGTTGAGGGAAAACAATCGTATGTGTATTATATTGGATGCATTCATTGTCTCTTAAAGTGACCCCACCTAATAGGGCACCGCGTTGCATTCTGGGACATGGCGGGCATGTTGACGAACAAATAAACAGAACGAACATACAAATTAAACACTTTTAAACAGGGCCCACTGGCCCCGCAAACCCCAACTACGGCCCTGTTTACAGTACAAACCTTGTCAGTGAACTATGAGGGCAAAAAAACTAAACCGAAACAAATTAATCGTTCATTAATCGTAATCGAGATAAAATGTTCAATTAATCGAGATTTTGACTTTAGGCCATAATCGTCCAGCCCTACTCAGAATTCTGAAAAAAAGTAAAATCGCAAGATTTAAACTAAGAATTTCAAGAAATAAATACATTTGCTAAATATAAACTCATACTTCAGAGAAAAAAAGTCAGGATTGCGAGAAAATGCATAAAAAAAATAATATTCCAATAAGCTTTCATACAAACCAGCTTCAAAACAATACAGTACACAAAAAAATAACAGTGTTGCAAAATTCACTAATTATAAATGACTTCAATTTCAGCTGTAAAGCAGCTCTACAGAAGACAACTTTATATGACTTTATATCAGGCAAATCAATACCACTTCTTTTCTTTTTTTCACATTTAATGCGAGTGAATTGATGGTGAATCATATGAAAACTCTGATATAAACTCACGTCTTGTACGTAGTTGGAGGTGATGGGTTCACCGCTTTTGTTGATGGCTCCTTCAGCGATGATGATGATGTTCAGTCTGGATCCTTTACGGCGGCTCTGTTATACATTAATAAAACTGGACTGTTGTTATCGTCCTGGTTATTTCTGCCTGATCTGACCTTTAAACATGTTTTCCTAAAGCAGTCAGGCTGATTCATTCATATTAAATTATATTTTCACTTGCATAAAATGGATTCATTTAGATTTAGATGTTTTTTTACTAATAAAAATAAATTTAATTAATTGAAATAAAGCTGAAATAATATATATATATATATATATATGTATCTGATGTAAACTTTAAAAATATATAAATTCGACAGATTACGAAAAAAAGTTTAAGATACGGTACTATATTACTAAAACTGAATATAAAAAAATAAAGCTCAACAGAAATACACATAAGAAACTAAAACTAATGCAAATGACAATAAAAAATAAAAATAGAATAAGGTACATATTTATAAAACACATTAAGTAAAATAAAATAATAAAAAAGAATAAAACTGAATTAAAAATATATTAAAGATCAATAGAAATATACATTAAAAAATAAAAAATGTATGTAAATGACAAAATCACATAATTATATAATTTAAAATACGCTGATGAAGACTTGCCATCTCCAAAAAATATTGTAATTAATTAAAATAAAACTTAAACTTCAGAACTTAAAAAACTAATTACAAAAACTTACAAAAAATCACTGAATTAAAATGTACACTACAGTTTAAGATACAGTGCTAAAATTACTAAAACTTGCACAAAAACCAAAACTAATAAAAATGACAAAAGGACATAAGCAAATTAAACAAAATATAAAAATAAAGGCTACTACAAAATATTAATAAATATGACTAAAATCTAAAAAAATTATAATAATAAATTCTATGATAGCATTTAAATAGCACACAAATAACAGCGCTCTAATAACCAATGACCAATTAATTACATGCATAGCTGTTGCCAAGCTTTGAACATTAGCGACGTCTGGTCTTTATTATTCATGCAGCAATTCATACTACTGTTATAGTTTTCGCTAATAACCATTGCTATATAGATGATAACTAAGTCTAGTGCCTATGCCTATGACTTTGTGAAAATGTAACTTCTATACTGAAGGAAAGCGTAGATTTCTTCATGGCTAGCGTTTTCACATTTCATTCTCTAAAACCACAGATCTGTCTCAATCCTCTCAAGCGTCTCGCAGCTATCATACCACGGACGCTAAACATTCTTGCAATCTGTCCTAACATGCAGACGCTCAAATGAGGAGTTTTAAATAACAAATTCATCATTCAGAGAACGGATTTTATTTCTGAGCAGGAGAACTGTACTGAGGTCCAGAGCTCGGTGAGCTCATAGCTAGCTGGCTACAGGCATGATTACATGCTAACTGATGGCATTGATAAATCCGCTCATGTTCCCCGTGTCTCACCTCTCCCAGCCGAGCGCACATGAGCTCTTCCCAGCCGTCCTCAGGAGGGGCTTCCGGGATAAAGAGCCAGTCGGCTCCAGACGCCAGAGCTGAAACCAGCGCTAGATACCTGCAGCACAACACACACTGCACTCAAAGCTTTGTTTGGTCAGTTATTCGTAATCGCTGTGAGAGAAAACGTCAGTGTGAGTTAACAGTGCTGGCATCAGTCATTGACTCTTTCCTCGAGATATCTCGTCATTTAGAAGACAACGCTTCCCCGCCAAAAATGCATTTTTGCGGCTTTCCGCGTTTTCACTGTTATACACTTGGGGGCGCTATTTCACATCTTGTGAACGAACAGGACTGAGAAGCGAGCGGTCTGTTATGTTTACAGATGCATTTGATAAATAATGTGATCATCAGCAATAGACAGCATATAAATGAAAACATGCATAATGTTATGGAGTTAAAATATGGTCCAAGAAGTGGTATACGAAGTGATTTACTTTGATAATCGCACTGAATCTTATCCAGATGTAGTTTTGACAAAAATTAGATTTCTCATCTTTTTGCTCAAAATTATAAAATTTTATGAAACCTACCTATATTTAAGTGTTGATAAAAAAGAATGCTTTAAGATAGAATAAAACTGATTATTTTGTTTAAAAGTAGAGGCTTTGGTTTTTATTTTGGTGTATTGCATATTCAAATTTTCATACAGCAAAATATACTACAGGCCATCAAATATGAGCGAAAATCTAAACGAATTTCAAAATCATTGGTGGTGGCTGGCAACTTTTTTCAGAAATGCTGGAGGGGAAAGAGTTAAAATATGAAGCTGAAATAACAAATATTAGACGAACTTAACAAATGTAAACAAAAATTAGAAATGTTGCCTTGGCAACTGAGTGAAATATAATAAGTTTAAAGTAATAAATTACTAAGACTGAAATACAAATTAATTAAAGCAATACAAATATATATATATATATTAATTAAAATTATCAAAGTAATAAAATGAGCAAATTAGTCAATCGTTTTAGGTAATAAACTTAATAACACTTAAACGAAAAGTTAAAATTAGATTCGAAAAATTTTAACTTGTACATTAAAATGTACATAAAAACTTACATAAAATAATAAAGTAATAAAAGTAAAATGGAAATAAATATGAAATAACTATTTAAAATATAATAACATGAACTTACTAAAACTTCAATTAAAAATGTAAAAATAAAAGCCCAAAAATAAAAACAATAAAATAAAACCATTGCTAATATATTCCAGGTGGTTGGAAGGAAGGATCCTCGGAAGCCAGAATTTCGAGGATGCTACGTCATTGACATCTGTCGAAGGACTGCTCCAATGTCAAGGATCCTCGGGATTTCAACCAAGGACTGCATCCTTCGTTTGAAAAATATCCCTTATACAGGAAAGGATGCATATGTGTAGCCTTAGCGCTCTTCAAGCTCTCAAATCACCCACAATCCTATGCGCGCAGCTTTGCTATATTGTTACAAAAATTAGTTGAACTCGCGTTAAATCCATGATTTATCTTTCTGTCTGATTGATGGCCGTCAGCGGTTGGACAGAAGACAACAAATCCCATCATTACACGCTCCTTCTTAGCGTAATCAAACCACACGATTGTTATTGTTTTGTTAGTGCGCCCTCTAGTGGCAGGTCCTACAACCGGTACCTTTAAGAAACGCCTACTGTCTCAGTATGTGTATATGTTTGTAATCTCACCCGCAGTGGCGACCCATGACCTCCAGCACGAACGTGCGCTGATGACTGAAAAACACAATCAAGAAAACAACATGAGCACAGAATCTGGGTGAAATATACTGTAGACTGACTCCATGAGTGAGACACATTCCCTCTGTGTGTGGAGAGAGAAGAGACGAGCTGAGACAAGAACTCAGCACATTCACTGCATTCCTGAACAAATCCTGAAGAACGACAGGAAAACACTGCGGCCATCAAGAAACCTTTCATTAGTTTATATTCTCACTGATATCTCAGAGTCTTGACATCACTGAGATAATATTATAGTTTTTATCAGTATTTTCATTTAGTATTTAATTTTATATATTCCATTTTCATTGTCATTGAAGCTAATTTTTTTATTTTTTAATGATTTTATTTTTATGTTTTCCATTTGTTTTAATTGTAGCTAAAGTTTTAGTAGCTTTAATTGATGTTTTATTAATTTTTTGTTTTTGAATATGTCTATTGAATATGTCTATATGTATTTTTGGATTTATTTTACATTAAACAAAATTAAAATACAAAATGAAAATGTTTTTTAATATTTTATTTTAATTTGGTTAACATTTATTTTATTTAGTTTTAGTTTTAGTAATTTTGTTGTGTTTATTTTTAGGAGTTTTTGTAAACGTATTATATATAGTTTTTTTCAGTTTATGATTTATTTATTTTAGTACAGGTTTAACTAAATTAATATAATAAAAAAATGCAAACATATTTTAATATTTTATTTTACTTCCTTTAATATGCATTTTATTTCAAATAATGAATTTAAAGGTTACATTTTATTGTGGAATTTTGTCATGTTTAGAAGTTTTTTTTTTAATTTGTTTATAAAGTATAATTTTTTTATTTCAGTTCTTATTTATTTCATTCCAAGTAAACATTTTTTTTAATGGTTTTAGTAAAGAAGTTTTAATAATGTTTTGTGGATTTTTGTCATGTTTAGTAGTTTTTGTAAATGTGTTTATATATTTATTATTAATTTTATTTCAGTTTATAATTTATAAACTAAATTAAAACATATTTTATATATATATATATATATATATATATATATGTTTTCTTTTCAGTTGACATTTATGTTATTGCAAGTAATCATTTTTATTTTTATTTATTTTCTGTATGGTTTTAGTAATTATTAAAGTTTTTGTCAATTTGTTTATATATTTATAATTAATTTTATTTCAGTTTAACATATATTTATTTATTTAAGTACATCCAATTAAAATAAATTAACATGAAAATTTTTTTTTTTTTTTTTTTTTTTTTTATTTCAGTTAGTGTGTATTTCATTTCAAGTAATAAAGATGTATTTTGTATGGTTGTAGTTTCTGGTTGTAGTGATGTCTAGTAAGTGCAGTGTTGGCTGTGTTTCAGACCTGGTGGCTGTGGTGGTGATGGCGTCGATGAGCTCAGTGATGCGGTTGAGGGCCGAATCAGCGCCGATGGTCATGTCTGTCCCACAGAAATCATTATCGATCGATCCCACCAGTCCCACGATGTTCAGGTGTCCGTGCTTCTTGGCCATTTCCTCTGTGATTCGACCTGTGAAGAAGAAGAGGAAGATGTGTTTGTGTACATGACCAGCTCCTTCACACCCAAAACATTACACAGACATCCTCTTTGTGGCAAAATATTAAGTTAAATGCTGCTTTTCATCAATATCAGTAACATATGGTTATATAAATTATTAGTGCTATTGTGTCCATTTGTATTAATTTCGTATTAATTTTAAAGCAAGAATATAAAAATATCATATAAATAAATTAATAATATTATTATTAATATTAACTGACTAATTTAAAAGTTTATTAAAAATAAAATAAAATAAAAAATATTAATAATTTTAAAAGATAAAAAATTATTAAAGGAATGGGAAAATAAATAAATAATGATAAATATAAACATTATTAATACTTAAAATGAATTATAAAAAAATAATAAATACATTAATAAATGTAACATAAAAATATATAAATATTTACAACATATTAAAAATTATTTAGGTGAATGGGAAAACTACATAAATAATGATACAACTAATAAGTAAGATAATTAAAATTAAAATTAAAATTAAATTAAAATTAAAATTAAATTAAAATTAATTATTTAAAAATGTAATAAATACATCAATAAATGAAAAAATATATATTTGTAGTAGATCAAAAATTACTTTGGGAATGGGAAATATATAAATAATAATAATAATAATAATAAATAAGATCATTATTAATACTTAAAATGTATTATTTAAAAAAATAAAATAAAGTAGATACATCAATAAATATATATTAAAATAAATAAATAAATAAACAGGAAGTATTTATTACATATTTAAAATGATGTGGCTCCTACAGTGGAACGACTTCAATGAAGTTGGATA
>NC_039276.1:1818562-1906062 GCF_003368295.1 Carassius auratus
TAACCCTTTATGGTGAGATGTTTAACCCATGTGTCCATGAAGGAAGAGCTTATAACAGAAACACAAACACATTCAAGTGTTGTGAACTAGCACTGACTCGATCTAAACCACTCGTCTGTTGAGATCTGATGATGCTCTTACCAGCTGAATTATATTGGAGACGCTCTGCCAGTTGGCCAGTTTAATATTGTCTCCTCCGTCTACCAGCCCCTGATAACCCTGAAATCACATCAAATACACACATTAACACTCATATATATCATGTAAACATGTTTAATGTCATGCCACATCCGTATCATCCATGCATTAACAAAGATGATTGGAGAGAGCACCTCATGGACCAGATAGACCTTGGCGCCCACATAGATGCCCATCCGGGTCACAGCGCGGATCGCTGCATTCATACCTGCACAGAGATCACATCTTATTAATCACACACTACACTGAGTCTTCAGATGATTATATAGATGATCACTTCCCTCATTAATTCATAGTAATGAATGCTGCATGTTCAGTTCATGGCTTTTGATATAGTGCAAATTGATAATCTGATGCAATGTAAATCTAAATGCATATTTCAAAATAAATCAATAATAATAATAATAAAAAAAAAAATCCAGGTCATATTTCAAAATACATCAATGATAAAAAATAATAATAGAAAAAAAGGAAAAGCCCTGGCCATATTTAAAAATAATAACATTAAAGTGTTTTAAGAAATGCTTTTATTTTTTGAGAATGTGTTAAATTGATAAAAAAAAGACATATACTGTAATAAAGACAATGATAATAAAGACTTAATTGATAGAACAGAAAAAATTTAAATTTAATTAAAATTTTAATTTTAATTTAAAAGAAAAAAATATTTTAAATACATTAGGTTATTTTTATCTTTATTCATTAAAGAATCCTGAAAAAAAGTATCACAGGTCTCGAAAAAATGTAATAATAATAATAATAAAAATTAAGCATCTCGGCTGTTTCCAACACTATTAATAAATCATCATATTATTCTGATTTCTGAAGATCATGTGACACTGAAGACTGGAGGAATGATGCTGAAAATACAGCTGCACATCACAGATATAAATTACATTTTACAATATATTAAATTAGAAAACCAGTATTTTAAATGGTAATACCATTTTACAATATTACTGTTTTTTTTCTGCATTTTTGGTCAAATAAACATGAACTTTTATTTCAGTTAATGTTTAGTTTATTTCAATAAATATTTATTTTAATGCAAATAATGTCAATTGCAAATAATAATACTAAATAAATAAAAACATAGAACATTTAAGTATAATATAATTAATAGAATTTCTTATTTTGAAATATAATCTGCACATGTTCAACCATTGCTGACCTAATGACATAAGCAGTGTATTATTAAATTAAAAATTAAATTAAATTAATATTATACTGTCAATTTGCTAGCAATTTAAGACAAATATTTGACCACTGAGGTTCAAAACTGAAACGTTCAATAGGCTACATGATGAAATAATCCTCATTTTACTCAGGAGCTGAACAGGAGGCAGTGAAGGTCAGCTCGCAGGTCATTTCTATTACATGGGTTCCTGTTTACTGGTCATCATATAAACCTCCTCTTGCATTTCTTTGCCATCGCATGAACAAACATAGCTATACATGATCAACACGAGCAGGTATTTTCTAAGTGCGCATGCATCAATCAGAGGCCCAGCATCAGCTGTGCGTCACCTTGCGCGTCTCCTCCGCTCGTGAGCGCGGCGATCGCTCTGCCCGCGCCCGTCATCCGCAGCTTCTCCAGCCCCGCAGAACTCATGCTGTCTTCCGACGAATATCAGTACGGGGTTACCGTGCTGCTGTAGACTCTCTGTCCGGGAGAGGATCGCTTACACCGCGTCTGTTGCGTCGATTGCCCTTCCGCACACAGACGCAAGGACTCCTCGTGAACGCGCAGACGTCACCGCCCACTCTACTGTACTGCAGCTTCCTGGTAGTCCTGGAAAGCCACAACCCACCTAACAAAAATGTGTCTTACAGTCCCAAATAAGGTCATGCATAGATTTTCTTGCATCAGCCCCAAATGGACATCACATAGTTTTTGTTTTGTTTAAACCAACACAATTTTATGCAATAAATTATTCAATGAATAGAAGGATGTGCGATCAGTGCATACACAACACATAGATATATCACACAAGCATATATTCATCAAAACGACCAGCGAGTAGGCTACACGTAAACACATTCACATGCAACACACAGGCCACTCAGATATCAGCAATAAAAAAATAACCTTTTTTTCTACATTCTTATTGCATTGATCATTCTGTGTTATTTTCAGAATCGACTCTGTTTCACGAGTACAGTTAAAACATGGGGATTTAATTAAATCTAATAACATTAAATCTAATAACACTACTTAAGTTAACATGAAATAAGAATGAACAATGGGCTACTTCACCAGCATTTATTAATCTGAGTTCATGTTAATTTCAACGTTTATTCATGCCTTTAAAATCAAAAGTAGTGTTTGTTAACTAGTGAATTAACATGTAACAGTGAACCACTGTATTTTCACTGTACTAACACTAACAAAGATTAATAAACCTGGTATTAAATGTATTCTTTATTGTTTGTTTATGTTAGTTAATACTTAACTAATTAACTTAATAACTAACTAAAAATTCAGGTCTGAAAGGGTTAAAACGGTGCTAGTGCTACCAATCCTTTTATTGTAAGAAAAGTTTTTCGAAAATTATTTGAAAGTTTAAATTGTCTTTAAATTTAAATTTTAACTTCTTCTTTTTTTCTCGGGTTAACACCAGTGTTACATTTGATCATTTTGCAAACATTATGTGAACGTTACATTTGAATTTTTCTGAACATTCTAAAGTCATTGGAAACATTTAAATGAATGTCCATCTGAAATGTTTCAGAAATGAACGTTCCATTTTTAAAACATGATGTGAACGTAACATTTGAATGGTTTCTGAACGTTCTGAAACACGTTGCAACATTTAAATAATTTAGTAACATTAAAGCAGTAACAAGTCAAAATAGCATATTTTCACCTGTTGGCAAACATATGCATGGAAACAGAAATCCCGATCACATTCAGAGGAAAGCATAGCAACATAATTTGGTTTAATATGCATTTTATTATTATTATTATTATTATTATTAAAGTTGCCATTTTGTGATATACTTTTAAAAAATGTAAATGGGATGTCACTCAGATCACGATGCGATACGATTTTCTCTCAATTATGATCGTTTTGTTTTTTTACAAATTAAGATTCAAGGCAGATTATAAATGAAAAGGTGTCCTTTTATTATTTCTCAGACAAACTGCTGCATGTCTTTGTGAAAAATGTGTCAAATAACAAAACTAAATAGAAATTTTAAAACAAATAAAACTGCAATCCCACATTTTTTTATTTTATTATTATTATAAAAACATTATGGGATGTTATAAAGTGTCTCGTTTCCTGGGTTTAAGTAGTGGTTGTTTTACACCTGATAAAGATACGTTAAAATACTCATAAGTCCACTGCATTATAAAAAAGCAAACTTACATCGGTAATATTTCATGCTATTAACTAAATTAGGAAAATGCAACCTCTCTCTCTCTCTCTCTCTATATATATATATATATATATTTTTTTTTTTCATTGGCTGCAATACTCTGAAGACCTCATCCTCGGTATAAAGTGCAAATGCAATAAAACTTGTGAACTTTGAACATGCATTTCTATTTCAGATTAGCTATCTGTCTCTTAAGCTCTGTTCAGCATATATAAGTGAATGTATTTATGGCTATAAAGGATATACAGCACATGCATGCACAACAAAGCTCTAGAGTTAAACTGAGCATATGAACAAAACGAGGAGAGTTTGGTACAGTACAGTGTTTATTTCCATGCAGTTGCTCTGCCTTTTTTATTTTTTACATATCACTCCTGTCGCACTGTACATACACAGGCTCACAGGAAACTATCAGGATCATTACTCCATTGAAGATAAGGAAGGAAAAGGGCAAAGACATGAATAAGAAACAAACTAGAGGAGGAGGATGAGCCCAGAGCTTAAGATACTCTGCACAAAAATAGTTCATTTTTAAATACCTGTGTATGTAGAAGTTGACAAAGCAATTAAAAACGTTTAAAGACAGCAGGAGAAATGTACGGTTCATACTCTTAGTTCTCTGTGATGACATCTTTACAACCAGAACATGTTTGTGTCATTTTATTACAAAGATTAAATGTGAGCCAATAATCTCTCTTATTGATATTATTAATGTCCCGATATGTTTTCCACAAAAAAAAAAAAAAAAAAAACGAGGAAGCTTGCTTCTGCCACGTGAAAAATTCAGACGTATTATTATGACATGTGAACTCAGAATTGAGATATATTGCTAGATATATAATTAGAATTGCAAAATATAAACTAATAATTGAACACAAAAAATTGTGAAAAAAAGCAATAGTTGTGATATAAACTCATGATTCTGAGAAAAATGGTCACGATTACCTTTTTTATTTTATGTGGAGTAAAGCAACAACTGTAAGACGTAAAAAAAGGAAAACTCAAAATAGTCAGATATAAACTAAGTTTGCAAGAAAAAAAAATTGAATTCTATTGCAATTTTTTTTAGAATCAAGAAAAAAATAGAGAAAAATTCTAAAAAAAAAAAAGCGATAGAATTCTCTCTTTTTCGTGCAAATCTTTGTTTATATCTGACGATTTTGAGTTTTTATTTTTTTACGTCTTACAGTTGTTGTTTTTATTTTAGAATCGAGAAAAAAGTCTGAATTGTGATACAAGTCGCAATTATCACAATTATTTTATTTCATGGCAGAAATGGGCTTTTATAATAAAAAATAAATAAAACAATTCTGAGATAATTACTGGATTCTTTTTAAGACACCATCTGTAATACTTCAGAAAACAGTTAAAACATGCATGAGACAATTATGAGATGAAAAAAAAACAGCAAATAAATAAATGATCGTGTAGACCAGCTACAAAAAAGAAAGACATTTTTTACATTAAATTAAATTAAACTCATGATTTACAGGATTTGTGGTGGCGCTATGGCCGGAAAGACTTCATACATCACCATATTTCATCAACACTCACTAAAAACCATCTTTAGTGGATCATGTAAACGGAGAGAATGAGGTTGGTGCGTGTTTTCGGTTCGCCTTCGTTCAACAAATCTTGCGTTTTTATCACGTTACCATCGAAGTGAACAGAAATGACCAAAGCAATGCAAGTAATAATGGCTGATTTCCTCCTTCAAAGACACGAAGTCAACATGAAAACCCGTTTTGCTTCTGCAATCTTTCATGTTTCGTGGTCGAAAGTGGATTTTTATTCATCAAGAACTGATTGAGCTGTTAAAAACAAGTTTCAGATGGTTAAAAAAGGCTAAAAATGCATTCGTTTCCAGTGGCCTTTGCTTTGTTCGCTTGCTCGAAACGCACTGATACTGTAGTTTTAATGTGCAATTACATCTCGCGAGGCTTCTTTTAGTAACATTTCAGAAAATAATAATATTCACAGTTTATTTCACATGCCAGAAACACATCCGGCTGCATTTACCGAAGACGAACGAGTTATTTTAACTAGTGCTATAACATCTATATCTAAACACAGGGTGAATATGAATGCAGTAATTAAATATAGATATGCTGGAAGCTGCAGTGTCCCTTTCGTAAGGAAATGATGAATAAAAACACACCAGTTTAAACAAAAAGATAAACACTTTTTTTATTATTTTCTATCCCTAGTAGAGACTCTATAAAGCATTGAACCTGAGCATAAACCAGCAAAAAAGCATGGGACTATTTCCTTTTCGTTTTTAGTCGACGTGTAAAAATAATGAACTCAAATCTGCAAAAATAGAGGTCTTTTACAAAGCTGGCATCTGTCCAGCCGGCTAGACAGTCATCCTGAGCGAATGATTCTCGAAAGCCTGAGCGCCAAAGCGACGTTTATTGCTGATTGTTTATTGTCCTTAAACAAACAAGCTCGTTTAAAGGTCTGTCTACATCAACGGCATGCTATTAACGCTAAAAGACGCTTCCAAGGGATCGTTTAACCAATAAATAAAAATAAAAATCGCAATTCTGTCATTATTTCTTCACCCTTTTGTTGTTCCAAACCCGTCTGGACTTTCTTGAACAGAACACAACTTTATACTTTTAAGATGTTTTTTTGCATGAAAAAATAAAAAAGTCGAACAAGTTTGGAACGTTTTTTTTTTTTTTTTGGTAAACGTTGCTTTAACTCTTAAGGGACACTGCATCTCCGGAACATCACCAGTACTGTGCAAAAGAGTGGAAAAATATAATTTAAATGTTTTTGAAAGAAGTCTTTGATGCTCACATATCCTATTTTATTTGCTAAAAATTGTGAAATATTATTACAATTAAAAACAACTGTTTTCTATGTGAATCTCTATTAAAATGTAATTTATTTCTGCGATACATCGCTGTATTTTCAGCATCATTCCTCCACTCTTCAGTGTCACATGATCTTCAGAAATCATTCTTATATGATGATTTACTGCTTAATAAACATTTATTATTATTATCAATGTTGAAAACAGCTGTGCTGCTTCATATTTTAGTGGAGATACAAAGAAACTCCAAAAAACTATACTTTTATTTAGCAAGAAAGCATTTGATTAATCAAAAGCGCGAGTTAAGACATTCATAATTTTACAAAAGCTCAAATAAATGCTGTTGTTTTAAACTTTCTATTCATTAAAGAATCCTGAAAAAAGTTTGTTTCCACAAAACTGTTTTCAAAATTGATAATAATAACAACAACTATTATTAATAAGTGAGCACTTATAATAATTAAGCAGCAAATCAGTATTTCATGTGACACTGAAGACTGGAGGAATAATGCTGAAAATACAGCGATGAATCACATCAATAAATTTCAGTTTAACAGATATTCATTTAGACACCACATATTTTAAACTATAATAATATTTGACATTTTCACAGATTTTATTGTATTTTACAAATGCAGCCTTGACGATCAAAAGAGACTTCTTTCGTAAAAAACATGAATTATTCCAAACGTTTGCCATCTGTAGCTGTAGTTGATAATATACTTTCACCGCTCTCCTCAAACACAGTCCTGAGATGAGAATAAAGCTGCTTGGCTTCAGCTCAAACACTGATTTGATCGTTTTTATTCAGCAGTTGTTCTTTGACTTCCTGTTTGTCCGCAGCAGCGATCTGATTGGCTGATCAAATGCTGACCAAGCAGGCATGCTGGGATACTTACACACATCTAGGAAGCCAGAAATCGTTCCTGCTGGTGCTCAAACTTTATTATCCTGAAGGGCAAACACACTTAACACTTTCGCTCACGTACCTAGACACACACACACACACACACACCTTCTAACTAGTCTAACTGGAATCGAGTCGCCTTCAACACTTCAGCACTAATACTCCGAGGAAGTCTGAGTTCCTGATTTCGTTTCCTCCGGCTCGTAATAAAGTATAAGTTAAGCATGTTACTCTCGCTACATTATCACTTTGGAGGAATCTGCCTGAGATGCTCAGAGAGAGAGAGAGAGAGAGAGAGAGAGGTGGATTATGGGATAGGTCGGGTCATTATTGCCGTGTTTCCTCCGAAGCCTGGCGCTCACCAGGATGAAGGAGCGCAGGGCTGTTTGTTCCTGATGGTTGCGTCGGAACATTCTGCATCCGACGTGTCACAGTCGGAATCCCGGAAATGCAGCGGATTCTGAGAAAGAGAGAGATGAACAGACAAACAGGAAGTTAATGTTTGATTTAATTATCCTCTGGAGATGTGATCGGATTGGCAATGAGTCGTGTGTCTGTTGAGAATTATTTATTTTTTTAAGATAAATATATTTTTTTATTATGCATTTATTTCCAGATTTATTTATTGTGTTCGAAGCTCTTACCATGAAAGAGGACAGCAGTGCACAGTGTTTACCATGCATTTATTTACATTTTAATTTATTAATATAAAATAAATTATATAACATATATATACATATATATATAAAATACATTTTAGTAAGCATTTTATTTTTTCCTTATTTTAAAATGATTTATTTTATTTAATATGATTCCATATATTTTTTATTAATTCATTTTATTTTAAGTTTTTATTTTAAATCATGCATTTATGTAAAAATAATTGTTTTATTAAAAAAAAATTTAGCCATTGTTTTGACAGTCTTTATTTTTTAATTTAGCATTTATTTCAAACGATTAGCTTTTTGCAACCTCATGAATCCCATGCAGTTCCAGGATTAAAATGAAGTGTTTGAAGGAAGCTCTTAGCGTGAAAGAGGAGAGCAGTGCACAGTGTTTACCTCGTAGCTGTGCTCATCAGCACACAGCTTGCCCAGAGAGATCTGTGTCTTGACCCGGCGGACGGCGCACTCTTTATCGGACAGACCGTCGGACTGCGTGGAAATGTCGATGGGGATCTCAGGCGTGTGGGACAGGAGCTCGTCCAGATGCTCCTCCTGACCGGCGCTGAGCGAGTGATCGCTGGTGTTTCCCTCCTCACCGTCAGACACCGACAGGTTCTCCGAGCTGAAGGTGGAGTACGACTTGAAGCTGCTGATGCATTGGTGAGGCCTGGAAACAGAGCAGGAGGAAAAAGAGTTAGAATCTTAGCATTGTGTTTTTTTTGGCTAATAGCTACGGAAAAATACAGGTTTAAAGGTTACTACGGAGTAAAAAAAAAAAAAAAACACACACTACTAACATTTGCTTGGTTTTTAATGGTTAAGCTTTTAATGTTCACATGACATGCAAGTCTTTTTTTCTAAATAATTATATTTTTGATATTTATTATTTATAATTATTAACTGACATTGCTAAAAAAAAATATCTATTGTATGTTTAATTAATATGTTTAATTAATAGCTTTTTATTTTATGTTTATATATTTTTTTATAATTTTTATTATGAGCTTATGTATTTATATTTAATTTTTTAAATAAATTTACGTTTTTTTTTACATTATTCATAATTATTAATTGACATTGATTTAATGTTGTTTTCAATTTTAAATTAAATTTTATTAAAAAACTTATTTAAATATTTCAAGTTCAATTATTTTTGTTTTAATTTAAAAATTATTGTATTATTTTTAATTAATTATCTATTTATTTTAATAAAATTTATTCATGTTTAATTATTAGCTTTTTTTTGTAAACTATATTTTCACTGTATTAATATTTTTATATTTACATTTTATTTTTATTTTTTATTTCGAATTATTAATTGACATTGATTTAATATTGTTTTTAATATTACATTTACTTATCAAAACACATTTTATTGTTTTTGTTTTAATTATTTGTTTTTCGTGTAAACATTTTATTATTTTTTATTGTTTAAAATTGATTTTTTTTAATATAAATTATCTACTTATTTTAATATAATTAATTGATGTTTAATTACTAGCTTTTTGTTTTATAATAATATTTATTATGTATTTATATTTCATTTTTAAAATAAATTTACATTTTTATTATTATTATTTATTTTAAAAAAGTTATTTTCTGCTCACCAAGGCTGCCTTTATTTGCATTTATTTATTTGAAATTTTATTACAATTTAAATAACTATTTTCTATGTTGATATATTTTAAAATGTAATTTATTCCTGTGATGCAAAACTGATTTTCAGCATTATTAAAGAATCTCTTCTGGAGAATCGTGACAGTAAATCACAGATTAAATACTATAAGAAAGATGATGAATTGAAGCAGACTCACCGCTGTCTGCGTGGAAACTCCACTTCACTGTCAACCTCTCCTTCCTCTTCCTCAGAAGACTCGTCTCGCCCCTGAAACACACACACACACACACACACACACACACACATGCATAAAACACCTGGATCATATTATATTGAAGAAAATACTACACTAATCTAATACAAACTTAACTAACTTAATGCATTCAATTGATCAAAAGTGGCGGAAAAGGCATTTATAATGTTACAAAATATTAATATTTCAAATAAATGCTGTTTTCAGTGTTTTCAACAGTGATAATAATCAGAAATGTTTCTTGAGCAGCAAATCATCATCTTAGAATGATTTGATCAATGAATTACAAATATCCTGTTTATAATAATAATCAAGCTATAATTAGTAAAGCTGAAGCATCTAAGTTTGACCAGAGCAGATTTCTGTAAGTCTGATTTCCGACAGAAAAAATAATCATTAGAGTTCAAAATACATACACTACCAAATGTTTTTAATGTTCACATGACATGCAGGTTAACAAATGTTTTTGTTTTGTTTGTTTTTTTGGTAGGAGGGGGAGGATTTTTGATTGTTTTTATTCTAAAGGAATTATTATTATTATTAATATTATTATTATAAAAAATTATAAAAATGCTAAAATATTTTTTATTACTATTACAATGTATTTTTAAATAATTGCTTATTTTTATAAGTGTTGTTTTTAATATATTAAGAAAGTATTTATTTGAATCACTTTAATTTATGTTTACATTAAGTTTTTTTTTTGCTCACAAAGCATGCAAATGTTTTTAGTAAAAAATGTGAAATATTCTTATAATTTAAAACAACTGTTTTCTATGTCAATATCTATAAAACTGTAATTTATTTCTGCGATGCGCAGCTGTATTTCCAGCATCATTCCTCCAGTCTCCAGTGTCACATGATCTTCAGAAATCATTCTGAGATGCTGCTCGAGAAACATTTCTGATTATTATCAATGTTGAAAACAGTTGTTATACTGTGATGCATTTTAGGATTCACAGATGAAGTTCAAATGTATAAATGTCTTTACTGTGAATGCATTTAAAGAGTGTAACTCATCCTCACGTTTCTCAGGGCTCTGGGCGAGTGCAGCAGGCCACTGGAGGTTGTCTTATCGGCGGGCGGCGTCTCTTCTCTGGTGCTCAGCAGTGAGTAATGAGGGATCTGGGGGTGTCTGGGAGCGGCGGGCGTCTCCTGACAGTGCATGCAGCCGGGGAACGGATGAGCCTGGCAGCAGGGACACAGCGGCCCAGGACCCGAACCCACGGAGGGAGGGATAGAGGACCTGCGGCTGCGTGAATCAGCGTCTACAGCCGTGGAGATCAGGTCGGGACTGGAGCCGGACAGTGTCCTCTGCAGGTGGTCTGTCTGTGGGCTGCGGAGCGCAGCGGCCGGCCCGAAGTAACGCAGGTTGTTGGCACATGTGGCTACAGCGATGTCACGGTTCTGCACCGGTAACAGCGGGCCCTCGGGCGGAGGGTGATGGTGGTGGTGGTAGCTTTGCTCCTGCAGGGGTTCCTGCTCCTCCGCCGGCCCTGAATCAGGTTTGAGGGCCCCTGGGAACTCACTGTGACTGCCTTTGCTGTTGGCCCTCCGGTGGCGGGGTTTACTGCGGTACCGGGCTTTCCCGGGCGGGGTGGACACTTTCGGGCTTCCTGATAACGGGGACGGAGCCAGAAGAGGCTCGGCGCTGGGAATGCCATCGGAGCGCAGCAGATCCGGTCTGCAGGAGATCAAGTGTAACCCGGTGTTAATGACCTCAAGATGAATTCATCAAGGATGCATGAGCCACACCGTATCGCTGACTTTAACTACTAATTAAACATTCGTGTTTCCATTGACGTCATATGACGTATCAAAATACTGCATCATTTTTAAAACCTAATAAAAATACAATAATAAAAAGGTTAACGATATTTGGAGAACATAACATGCAGCGTGCTGTTCGGTAAATACAATAATAAAAAGGTTAACGATACTTGGAGAACATAACATGCAGTGCACCGTTCGGTATATACAATAATAAAAAGGTTAAAGCTATTTGGAGAACATAACATGCAGCGTGCCGTTCGGTACATACAATAATAAAAAGGTTAACGATATTTGGAGAACATAACATGGAGCGCGCCGTTCGGTAAATACAATAATAAAAAGGCTAACGATATTTGGAGAACATAACATGCAGTGACGTTCGGTACATACAATAATAAAAAGGTTAACGATATTTGGAGAACATGACATGCAGCGCGCCGTTCGGTAAATACAATAATAAAAAAGTTAATGATATTTGGAGAACATGACATGCAGTGCGCCGTTCGGTAAATACAATAATAAAAAGGTTAACGCTATTTGGAGAACATGACATGCAGCGCGCCGTTCGGTAAATACAATAATAAAAAGGTTAACGCTATTTGGAGAACATGACATGCAGCGCGCCGTTCGGTAAATACAATAATAAAAAGGTTAACGCTATTTGGAGAACATGACATGCAGCGCGCCGTTCGGTAAATACAATAATAAAAAGGTTAACGCTATTTGGAGAACATGACATGCAGCGCGCCGTTCGGTAAATACAATAATAAAAAGGTTAACGCTATTTGGAGAACATGACATGCAGCGCGCCGTTCGGTAAATACAATAATATAAAGGTTAACTATATTTGGAGAACATAACATGCAGCGCGCAGTTAGGTACATACAATAATAAAAAGGTTAACGATATTTGGAGAACATAACATGCAGCACGCCGTTCGGTAAATACAATAATAAAAAGGTTAACGATATTTGGAGAACATAACATGTAGCACGCCGTTCGGTAAATACAATAATAAAAAGGTTAACGCAATTTGGAGAACATGACATGCAGCGCACCGTTCGGTAAATACAATAATAAATAACGCTATTTGGAGAAGATAACATGCAGCGCGCCGTTCGGTAAATACAATAATAAAAAGGTTAACGCTATTTGGAGAACATGACATGCAGCGCGCCGTTCGGTAAATACAATAATAAAAAGGTTAACGCTATTTGGAGAACATAACATGCAGCGCGCCTTTCGGTAAATACAATAATAAAAAGGTTAACGCTATTTGGAGAACATAACATGCAGCGCGCCGTTCGGTAAATACAATAATAAAAAGGTTAACGCTATTTGGAGAACATGACATGCAGCGCGCCGTTCGGTAAATACAATAATAAAAAGGTTAACGCTATTTGGAGAACATAACATGCAGCGCGCCGTTCGGTAAATACAATAATACAAAGGTTAACGATATTTGGAGAACATAACATGCAGCGCGCCATTCGGTAAATACAATAATAAAAAGGTTAACGATATTTGGAGAACATAACATGCAGCGTGCTGTTTGGTAAAACCTCAAGGATTCCCAAAACCCTTTGACCTGATATGTACTTGAAATCCCCCTTAGATTTAAAGCTAATATTTCTTTATCAAACCATTCGCTTTTATTTTATTTTAACTGTTTTAGTTTCAAAGTATTTGTATTATTTTTATTATTGATATCAATTATTCATGCATTACTTAACTATTTTTTTATTTTCCATTTTAAAATGATTATATTTATTATTATATCAATAATTATTATTTTTATTTTAATAAATTTATACTTTATTTGTTTTGCATTTCAAAATAATTGTAATTTTTATACTATTACATTTATTTATTATTGATATTTGTTATTTTTAATACATTATATTATTTAAATATTTTTATTTATGTTTAATTATTAACTTTAATCGTTTTATAGTTATTTATTTATTTTTTATAATTTTTAGTACCAAACTGTATAATTTTTAATACATCATTAAATAATACATTTTAATAGCTTTTTATTTTCAAAGAATTAGTTTTCTTCATACTTCATTTCCTTTGCATTTCAAAATATTTTTTATTTTTTTATTATTATTATTACATTTAGTTTATTATTGATATTTGCTATTTTTAATGCATTATATTATTTTATTATTTATATTCATGTTTAATTAACTTTTATTGTTTAATAGTTAATTAATCATTTTAATAATTTTTTTTATTCGTTTTTTTTTTATAATTTGCTTTTCATTTTAAAATTATTATTTTTAATAACAATTTTTATTACCAAAATGTATTATTTTTAATACATCATTAAATAATACATTTTAATAACTTCAATTAATTACTAGCTTTACTTAAAAAAAAAATACTAATACTTATTTTTAAAACAATTTAGCTATATTTATTTTATGTATTATTTAAATTAATTTGATTTGATTAGTTTATTTAACACATTTGTAATTAACTGATAGCCTTTCATTACTCTCACAAACCCCCTGCAGTTCCCTCATGAAGCCCCCGGGGGACGCAAACCTCAGTTTGGGGAATCGTTGGCTTAAAGTATTAAACAGATTATGATATGAACACCACAAAAGCACGATCTTCACGGATCGCTCACCTCTTTGGCTGTTGTGTCCCGGGTTTATGGTTCATGCCGCTCTTCTTCTTAATGAGCTTCTCAACAGCATTGGGGCGCACAATGGGCCGAACCAGATGCCGTTTGTACGTGCCGGGATGCTTCTTCTCCACGGCCTGCTCTCTCCTGCAATAAAACACGGGAAACGTCCAGATCTCACGACCAAAATCTGTGATAGCAACAGCAGTGAGATCTGACTGAATGTGGGTCAGGGAAACAGCACGAGCCGGGGCGAGCTTTAAGCAGATTAGATTTAATGAGAGTTCAGACTCATTACAGCCTTTCATGAGTAATTTCATGCCAATGAACGGACAAACGAGAGAGATAGAGAGATGCACACAAAGCATTTTCATACCATCATACCATAACAACTCAGTTTCTGCAGTATACACAGATTATTCACTGAATGAGCGAACTGGAAATAACATCACCAGTGATTTTTAAATAGATTGCCAGAAGCAATTCACTCAAAATAAGATTAAAAACCCAAACTGAATCAACATATTTATTTGATATCCTTGTTATCTTGATCCTTGTTTCATGACTTGTAAGAATAAGATTGAACTGATATGTTTCAACCTTAAAATTAATAAAAAAAATAGCATTATTTTCATGAATCAGTTCAAACAGATTGTTTTTAATGAATCAGTTCCAAATTATCACATTCATTGTGTTAGTCAAATATATATTTGTGCATTTAAATGAAAATGATTAAATATGATTATTTCTTATTTGAAAAACATGCTTTGATTATTTGAACTAGATTTTTTTTATGTATTTTACTTTCATAAATATTTTAAATAGACTACAGTGATCATATATATAACTTTTTATCTCACAATTCTTAATTTTTTCACAATTCTGTTCTCACTTTGAGATTTTAAGTAAATATTTAAATAATTAAATAACACTCACAGTTTAATGTCGGCTAATGTTCACATGCAGAAGCAAGTAAACAAATATGATATTTAATATTTATTTATTTTATTTCGTGTTTTTATTTTAAAAGTATTCTTCTTACTATTATTTAAAAATAATTATTTTAATTTATTTTATAATTTTAATTACTTTAATTGTTAATTAATTATCTGATTTTCATTTTAAATTGGTCACTTTATTGTTCTTGACTTTTTAATTATTTATAATTGTTTTAAATTATTTTCTATTTTAGTAAAAAAAAAAAAAAAAATATATATATATATATATATATATATATATATATTATTTCAAATCGTTTTTAAAAGTTTAATTTTTTTCACATTTATATTTTAAATAATTTGTTTTCTGCCACTAAATAAAAAAAATATATATATTTTCTTATTCTTAATTCATATTTATTTTCTTGCAGTTGCAACTTATATCTTACAAATCAGACTTTTCTTCTCAGAATTGCAAGAAAAAAGTCTTGAATTGGAAGATTGAAGCTCACTAATTACCTGATTTTTTTTACCCAAGTTTTATGAAACAAGAGAAGACCACAATGAAGAACTTACTGGAGCAGCTCTTTCTCTCGCACCTCCAGCTGAAGCATGATCGCGCTGAGCTCCATGTACAGGTTATTGGCTCGCTCCAGTTTCCTCTCGTAATGCTCTCGGATATCCAGAGCGTGTCTGAAACACACAGAGACAGTGAAACAGCACGTCACACACAGTGTCCTCCAGCTAAAGCTCTCTCTGTTGCATGCGATTCGTCTGCTCTCACCTGAGCTCGTCTCTTCTGCGTCGAATCAGCTCCTCGTCCAGTCGATGGATGCAGGTGCCTTCACTCTTGATCTTCTCGAAATGCTTCTTCACCTCCTCTCTCCATTCCCCCTTTAGTTCGGGAACCAATTAGCATGAATATTACTAACATATTGGCTGTTTATTACAACTTATAAGGCACATGTAAATGCCTTATACCATATTTTAGACCTGTAATCCTAAACTTAATAATAACCTTATTAACAGTTATTAAGCATCAAATTGGGTATTTATTAATGCAAAAGTCATAGTTAACAGTTAGTTAATAGTGAGAATTAGTACCTGAAACAAACTTTTATGGAAACTGAAATATAGCTGAAATAAATCTAAATCTAAATATTAGATTAAAACGTAAAATAGGAAATGTCGAATTGGCAACTAGCGGAAATTAAATTCTAACTAAAACTGAAATAAAAATAATTAAAACTAAATAGAAATTTTAAAAGGCCAAAAATTAGGAAAAAGACAATATAAAATTGCAATAAAAAATGTAATATGAAGATAAAAGCTGTTTTTATCATTTCCTAACACTTTTAAATTGTTTGTGGTAATTGAAATAAAGCTGAAATAAAATAGAATAGAAATATTAGTTGAAAAACTTTAGAAATGATGACTGATTAACTAATTGAAATGAAATTCGAAGTAAAATGACTACAGGTAAAACTGAAATTAAATAAATTAAAACTAAATAGAAACCCTAAAAAAGCAAAAACTAATAAAAAAATATATATATAAAAAAACAATTCAAAATATTAATAAAAAGTATAAAACAAACACACACATGAAGTCTATCGATGGAAATCATAAAAAATTCAACACATCATATGCCGTAATCGTTCTTACCATTAATGGTTCTTAACTCTTTAAGTACTTTAGATGAATCAGTCCAAGGCTGATTTGTGTCTTTTTGACAGATTATTTACAAAGAACTGATTCAAAAGAGTCATTTGTTCTTGAATCACACTACAGTTTCCACACTGCATGTTAACTGAAAGCAATTTGCTATTTTATTGAGTGATTTAGATCTTATTTACTGAACCATTAGAGAACTGAAAAACGACTGGATAAACTGCTGGAGGCTGTAGTGACGCCTTTGGACAGCGGCTCAGCGCTATGACCAACATTTGTTCACCTGAGATTTGAAGTAGGTCTCCTGTGGCGTCCCGAGCACATCCGCCGCTGCGATATCCAGATGGAGAAGGATCTGCCTGAAGGACGGACGGTTTCTGGGTTTACTTTGCCTGCAGGAACAAGACCAACCAATAAAACCTTGTTTTAGAGAACACTTAGAAATACTTGATTCTGATTGGCTAATCAATTCAAAAATCTATAGCTACAACTTTCTGGTGACTGCCTAGTACCCACCCTAGCAACTGCATAAAAAACTCTCGCAAATCATGTTTTATTAACAAGGATTGGGAGGAGCGTGTCAGATACTTAGCTTAATTAACCCCAGTGGAGCACACCTTGGGATAAATACAGCTGACTTACCTCGATCCACTGACGGATTATCAGCATCTTGGTTCGCTCCTTTCAAATATACCAAAAACGTCCTCATCTGAAGACGAATCCAACTCTCCGGTCCCATCGCAGCAACCAGCCAGCCCTAAGATCATTCCTATTTGTCGTGGCATCGCAATCGAGGTCCAGACCTCATCTTGCGGACATGTTTTTGCTCCAGTAGCCACCCGTCTCCCAAGATGCATAGACATACCATCGCCACATCCAGCGAGAACCCTAGTTGATTCCCCACCACTGCATCGGCCGTAGCTCAGCCTCACCCCAAGGCTTCTACTTCAACAACGCAGGGCCTGTAGGTCAAGCTAGCACTCAGCCACCTCCACCGATAATCACAGTTTCGCCTAACGCTACTTTCGGCTCATGGGGCCCAAGGAAGCGCTTGGCCCCACTCGCTGTTAAACACAGCCACGCCCTCAGTCCCCTTCAACACTCTCCTCCAAAAGAAATCACCCTACTCACTCCTCACTGCTAAACAATGACTGTCCCATCAAACGCCGTCGCCTCTGAACCTCCCCAAGTGTCTCACAACATCCGAGCGCAGGTATAAGCATTTACTCCACCAAGACTTTCCCACAAACAAATCAACCGTACTATACACCCATGCCCGGATACTTCCTCTATGAAATCCACCAGCTACGTCCCAAGAACCACGACGACTGCAAACTCAAGTCCAGAGCAAACAGCCCCTCCAGAAGCAGATAACAGGCAGTCTTGAATCTTATTCAACAGAAATGTTGAAGAAAAAAACAACCTCTTTTCATCCTACGGTCGGCGAGGCATACCCATTCAATGCTGTGTGCTCGCGTGGGACATCAGTGAGAGTATCCTGACCGGACAACCTTGTTTTTCCATTCTACGGTCGTCAAAGCTTACCCATCCAATGCATTGAGTATCGCACTCCCATCGGATGCCGCCGAGAGCCTCCTGGCCACACAACTTTACCTTTCCGTCTTAAGGAGAGGCTTACCCATTCGATGCATTGAGTATTGAGCGCCCGTCGGACATCGGTGAGAGTCTCCCGGCTAGACATCCTTACCTTTTCCATTCTGTGGTCAGCTAGGCTTACCCGTTCGATGCTGTGTGCTCCCGTCGGAACGAAAGACTCCTTGCCAGACAAACTTTACCTTTTCCATTCTACAGTTGGCAAGTCTTACTCCTTCAATGCTGTGTTCTCCCATCGGACGTCGGCGAGAGTCTCCCGGCCACATAACTTTACCTTTCTGTTCGACGGGTGGAGAGGCTTAACCGTCCGACGCCATGAGACTCTACTTCCCTCCATAATTTTGAATTACTTCATTTCAATCTATTAGTATTTCTTGTATAGTAGTCCGCTCACATGTGCAGCTTTATTCCACTAACAGTGGTCTTCCCTTTCAAAAACACAGCATAGAAGTGTGAGTAGATGAGGAGTCTCACCAGGTCTGTTTCATGAGGATCTTGAAGCCGTCGGGACAGGTGGACGGCACAGGCAGATGGAGGCTATTACTCCCAACACCCCAGATGATGGCAGACGAGTCCACGTCCTTATAGGGGATCTCCCCAGTCAGCAGCTCCCATAACACCACCCCGAATGACCTACAAACACGCAAAAATCGGCATTCACAGCTCAAACTACATACACTACTGCTCTAACATTAATATTTCTAAAAGATCCTCTTCGGCTCACCAAGGCTGCAGTTGTTTGATCAAAAATGATGTAAAAATAATGAAATATTATTAGAATTTAAAATAGCTGTTTTCTACTGAATATATATTTCAAATATAATTTATTCCTGTGATCAAAGCTGAATTTTCAGCATCATTACTCCAGTCTCACATGATCCTTCAGAATCATTCTAATATGCTCGAGAAACATTTCTGATTATTATCGATATCACTGCATTAGTTCACACTCACCAAATGTCTACTTTCTCCGACACCGGCTCATTCCGGATCACTTCGGGAGCCATCCAGGCCACCGTCCCGGCAAATGACATCTTCATGCTCTTGTCACTGAGCTCTTTAGAGGTTCCAAAGTCTGAGATCTTCATGTTGTCATTTTGAGTGACTAGCACACTTGCAAAAGAAAAAAACACTCATTCAGCGATGCCGAACGCATGACACGATGCTGCCCGATTATTTCCATATATACTGCAGGTGATTTGAGATTTGTCATGTGTTTCTGAGCGTTTTATGCATCTGATAAAGTAAGCATTTTTGTTAATTTAAATAAAGCTTGAATAAAAGAATCTGAAATCAAGAAATCTGGGTACAGTTGTTGTGAGTTGACCTTTTGGATTAAATGTAATCGCTCACTAAGATAATATTATATTATAAATAAGATAATTTCGATAAAAATGGCAAACCTTTAACCTTTTTTTTGTTTTGTAATGTGTGAGAACATTTACCATTAACTATTAAATACAGGTTTTTTTTTACTTTATTTTATTAACATTTAACAATTTATCAATATATAAAAATTATTTTGTAACATTTTTTAAAATAGAAGTAGTGTGGAAAATTTCTTATTCGGTTTGCTTTCCTGAAGATTAAACAGTAGAGCATGGCGCTCGCAACACCAGGATAACAGGTTCGATTCGCAGGTAAATTAACAGGCATGAACTTAAAATGCACCATCAATGCAGTGTAAATTTCTTCAGATAAAAGCATCTGTCAAATGCATAAAAGCAAATGTAAATACCCTTATTAGAAATTTTAATTACACAAAACTTACTTTGGTGACTTGAGGTCCCTGTGGATGATTTTGTGGAGGTGCAGGTAGTTCATGCCGCTGGCGATCCCTGAGGCCCAGTCCACCAGCAGCCGTGGCGTGATCTTACGTCCGGCCCTGAGAACCTCGTACAGCTGCCCTTGAGCACAATACTCCATGATGATACAGTAACACGGGGCCTGCGTGCAAACACCCCTAAAACACGAACAGCATGCTTTAGCTGTGTCCACTGCACTCAAAACTGAGCATTTACTGCCACTGTGGTCATGCATTGTGACCTACTTGAAGCTGATGACGTTGGGATGCTTCAGCTTGCGCAGGTGTTTGATATCAGTCTCCTTCTGCTCTCTGACTTTCTTGATGGCGACATCTTCGGAGTGAAACTTTCCGAGGAACACGGCGCCCTGTGCTCCGCTGCCCAGCCACTGCAGCTCAGAGATCTCCTCAAAAGGCACCTCCCACAGGTCAACTGGCCAATCAGAGCACACACCATCAACACAGCGTCCAACAAAATCAACAGCAAAGATCAGCTTAAAGGGATAGTTCACCAAAATTCTGTTGTTTTGTTGAACAGAACTGAAGAGGTTTTGAAGAATGTTGATAACTGAACAGTTGACGTAGCCACTGACTTCCATTTTTCCATACTATGGAAGTCAATGGCTGCCAGAAACAATTTGGTCATCAACATTCTTCTAAATAACTTATTTTATGTTCAACAGAACAAAGAAACTCATACAGGTTGCTTTTCTATGTGAACATGCACTAGACGGACATCTTGCTTGCATCTTGCATCATTTATAGCACTCTCAAGATGTTTTTTGTTCTGCCATGCATCTTGTGTTTACGCTGTGATGGTTTTGAGGATATAATGGTATCTGGAGCATTGAATCAAGAAATATTTTTTAGCAATATTGATTTTGTGTTGACTTTGCAGGCTGTGAAGTAAAAGCTGCCAATTAAAGCAATGAACAAGTTTGACCTGTCAGTTAATGATCACACTAACACACTACTAGTATTCCATTTTTATTTCTAGTGATTTATTTTCATTGTTTTAATTTTAAAAGAATTTTATTTCTTTAATTTTACCTTTTTATTTTTTTATTAAGTATTAGCTTTTCATCACCCTGACTTAAAGTAATGTTTAATGCATTTCATGTTGTTGATAACAAACAATGAAATATGTTTTCTTTTTCTTCATATGTTTATAATCAATATGGTACAAAATAATCCTATTCAAATATTTGTTATAATTCAGTTGGGTCAAAAGTTGTCTAAAAGTAATCAAAAAGTAAATCCGAATACATTATTTAAAATGTGTAATTTACTATACTACATTACTAACTATTTTACTGCCTTTACAAAGAAGTACAAATCCTTTGCAGTGGTGGAAATCATATGAGGCAAGGTTTCCATCTCTGGCTTGTCTTGCAAAGTCTTTTTTATGTGTACCTGCCACGTCAACATCTTCTGAACGTCTCTTCTCCTGGAAACATTGTCTCGGAGAAAAGAGCCAGCTTAGCTCCAGAACACATGGATATGTTGATATTCTTACACCATAATACTGAACACTGATTCCAGTGGACTCTAAACATTGCATTGCATTTGTTTAAAGTGAAAACCCAACTGCTGAAACTGTTTTTTTTTTTCTGTCCTTCGGAGATTCCCTCACAGCTGTGATGAACAGAAGCCCTGAACATGTCGCCCATTTTTATTATTTAATTTTTTATTAAGTATTAATTTTTTACTCTTTTAGTTTTACATTTTGTCAAGGGCTTGTTTACATTGATACTTTCGTATTACTTTTTACTTTGTAAATGTCAAAGTTGAAAGGTAAATAAATTGTTCTTTATGTAAAATGGTTGGTTTTTGGTGCAAAATTGGTCGTTTAGATTAATTGATAAATTACTCGATAGATAAATCGAAGTGATTGGTGGCAGCCTTAAATATCTGGAAAAATATCGGTAAAACCGATTATCTCTGATAATTACAATGTAACAAGGACACCTTAAAATAAGATGCAACTAAATTTTGTTTGGTAATTTGTAATCGGTATCTAATGGACTACAAGCTGTAAGTAGCACTTCATACTCGTCACTAACCTTGCTGCTGAAGTTTATCGGTAAAACCGATTATCGGCCCATCTCTGATAATTACAATGTAACGAGGACACCTTAAAATAAGATGCAACTAAATTTTCGTTTGGTAATTTGTAATCGGTATCTAATGGACTACAAGCTGTAAGTAGCACTTCATACTCGTCACTAACCTTGCTGCTGAAGTTTGTACTCAGTCGAGTATGTTTTCCCAATAATATTCCACACAGGTCTCAAACATCCGAACAGTCCCTCTAGGAATCCACCGCTGCCCGTCCCGGCTCGATGAAAGTGCAGTTTGATGTCTTCATGTGGATGGTGGTGTTTATCGTCCCTGCTGTGGTTCACTGGATACCCGCCTTCCCCGTTTTTCTCCTCCGTGCCGCTTCCGCAGTCTCCCTGACCGCAGGACCCCGGCGTCTCGGCCTCCACGTGCTCCTGCAGCTGCAGCACACTGTTGTCGAAGTTTCCCTGCTCCCGCGTTGAGTCCTCGCTGAGGGCCGTGCATGGAGGGCTGGTGCCGCCCGCCTCGGCGTCTCTGCAGGGGAGCTGCATATGCTGCAGTTGCATGGGAAGGGTGGTGGGCGGAGCCAGGTCTGCGATGATCTCCGGTGGAGGTGGTGCCGGTGGAAGCAGCGTTTGAGGAGAAACGTTAGTGTTGGTTTTCTTTATGGAGTCACCGACGACTGTGATCTTCAGCTCCTCCTTCAGCTTCCCCACCAGCAGACTGGGACAGGACGTCCAGGACAACACCTCTGGGGAGCTTCCCATGGTGCCGTGCATGGGCAGATGCCCTTCTCACCCAACAGGAAATGAGCGGCGAGGCTTTACAGATGAATTCTGTTGGGGTTTATGACACACCTGCATGAGAAAGAAATGCATTTAAAAACAACCTGATGGGTGCAACTAAACAAAACATTTTTGACTTTCTGAATACCAACTGTTTCTACTTGAACATGGAGTATGATGCTGAAAGAAAAACACCAAACATTAAGACATGAGTGCTGATTTAAAAAGGGAAGCATGGCCTAGTGGCTAGAGAGTTTGACTCCTATCCCGAGGGTTGTGGATTTGAGTCTCGGGCTGGAAATACCACAACTGAGGTGCCTTTGAGCAACCCCCAACTGCTCCCCATGCGCCGCAGCATAAATGATGCCCACTGCTCCGGGTGTGTGTGTGTGTGGCTGTTCACTGCTGTGTGTGTGCACTTTGGATGTGTTAAATGCAGAGCACAAATTCTGAGTATGGGACACCATACTTGGCTGTATGTCACGCCACTTTCACTTTCAAAAGTTTGGTGTTTGCATGTTGCAAAGTTAACACGATTGTATAATAAAAGTAACATTACAAAGAAATATAGAGCAAAAAAGGCAATTTAGTTAGATTAAACTTTTGAATTCACAATTTTTTTTTGTAATGAATTATGTTTTTTTTTTTTACAGAAACTATTTTTTTATATTTAATTGTACTTAAAAAATTATATAATGTATCCTTTTTAGTAATACATATATATTTTTTATTTTGTTGTAGAAATTAATTATAAAAACATTTATATTAATAAATATAAAATAGGCTATTTAATTTGGACTTTTAACGTATACTTTTTTTTGTAATTAACTATGTAATTTTACACACACACACACACACACACACACACACACACACACACATATGTAAATAAATACATAAATAAACAAATATTTGTATTTATATTATTTTGTATAAAATAATTATATTTCTTCTTACATTATATCTATTCATTTAGCAGACACTTTTATCCAAAGCGACTTACAAATGAGGAAAGTGGAAGCAATCAAAAACAACAAAAAGAGCAATGATATATAAGTGCTATAACAAGTCTCAGTTAGGTTAACACAGTAGCAAGGGCATTTAAATAATATAATAAATAAAAAGAAAATATATAGAATAGAAAAAGAATAGAGCAAGCTATTGTCAGAGGTCTTATATATATATATATATATGGTGGATATAGCTATTGTCAGAGGTCTTATATATATATATATATATATATATATATATATATATATATATATATATTGGATATAGATACATTTTTTTATCTAGAATAATCTCACTGTAATCTTGGAATTAATCTAGATTAATCTAGATTAAAATGGCTCATTTGAATTCTGCTGAAGGCATTCAGAATATGTGTGCTACTCAAATAAACTAATAACTAAAAGTAATGTTAAGTCTTTGAGAATGGGTTTCTCAAGCTAGGTGGTGCATTAGACCAGGGGCTCATCTCCGGTTTCCAAAATGCATCACAAACTGCTTGAGAAAGCTGTAAACGAATTCCACATTGCACAAGGTGCAAACAACCTTACGCCTGTTTCACACATAATCCATCTGCAGTGCATATGCGTTTTGTATTTTTTTACGTATGTGGTAATTTCACAGTAGGCATACACACAGGTGCGAAGACTAGTTCTCGCCCCCTACAGATTCGGCAAGGCATACATTTGCGCTAAAATATCAAGGGGAAAGTCATCATAGCTTGCGTAGTATAGACCCAACCCAACATTGAGATTAGATTAACGGCGATATTTTTTTTAATCGCCCGATAAGAGTCTCGCGTTAACGCAGCACGTTAACGCTGATAACGGCCCACCACTAATATATATATACAGTACAGACCAAAAGTTTGGACACACCTTCTCTTTCAAAGAGTTTTCTTTATTTTCATGACTATGTAAATTGAAGAGTCACACTGAAGGCATCAAGGGCTATTTGACCAAGAAGGAGAGTGATGGGGTGCTGCGCCAGATGACCTGGCCTCCACAGTCACCGGACCTGAACCCAGTCGAGATGGTTTAGGGGTGAGCTGGACCGCAGACAGAAGGCAAAAGGGCCAACAAGTGCTAAGCATCTCTCGGGGAACTCCTTCAAGACTGTTGGAAGACCATTTCAGGTGACTACCTCTTGAAGCTCATCAAGAGAATGCCAAGAGTGTGGAAAGCAGTAATCAAAGCAAAAGGTGGCTACTTTGAAGAACCTAGAATATGACATATTTTCAGTTGTTCCACACTTTTTTGTTATGTATATAATTCCACATGTGTTAACTCATAGTTTTGATGCCTTCAGTGTGAATCTACAATTTTCATAGTCATGAAAATAAAGAAAACTCTTTGAATGAGAAGTTGTGTCCAAACTTTTGGTCTGTACTGTATATATATATATATATATATATATATATATATACACACACACACACATAATTCCATAATAAATGAAAAGAAAATAGAACACAAAAAGACTAGAAAGGTAGTTAGATTTTTTTAAAGAAAAGAATTAGAATAGTGAGTGTTAAAGTTAGAGGGTCAAATAAAGATGGAAGAAATGTGTTTTAAGCAGAATCTTGAAGATGGCTAAGGACTCGGATGGCTGCTCGGGCTGAGTTGGGGAGGTCATTCCACCAGGAGGGAAAATTTCATGTAAAAGTCCGTAAAAGTGACTTTGTGCTTCTTTGGGATGGCACAATCAAGCGACGTTCACTTGCAGAACGCAAGCTTCTAGAGGGCACATAAGTCTGAAGTAATAAATTTAGGTAAATGGGTGCAGAGCCAGTGGTAGTTTTGTAGGCAAACATCAATGCCTTGAATTTTATGCGAGCAGCAATTGGTAGCCAGTGCAAATTGATAAATAGATGTGTGACGTGTGTTCTTTTCGACTCATTAAAAATTTCATCTTCCTGCCAAGTTCTGGATTAATTGTAAAGGTTTGATAGAGCTGGCTGGAAGACCTGCCAAGAGAGCATTGCAATAGTCCAGCCTGGACAGGACAAGAGCTTGAACAAGGAGTTGTGCAGCATGAAAGAAAGGGCCTGACTGATCTTCTTGATGTTGAATAAAGCAAATCTGCAGGATCGGACAGTTTTAGCAATGTGGTCTGAGAAAGTCAACTGATCATCAATCATAACTCCAAGGCTTCTAGCTGTTTTTGAAGGAGTTATGGTTGATGTGCCTAACTTGATGGTGAAATTGTGATGGAAAGATGGGTTTGCTGGAATCACAAGCAGTTCTGTCTTGGCAAGGTTGAGTTGAAGGTGATGGTCCATCATCCAGCAAGAAATGTCTGTTAGACAAGTTGAGATGCGAATAGCTACCGTCGGATCATCAGGATGGTATGAGAGGTAGAGTTGAGTGTCATCAGCATAGCAGTGGTATGAAAAGCCATTTTTCAGAATGACAGAACCTAATGATGCCATGTAGACAGAGAAGAGAAGTGGTCCAAGAATTGAGCCCTGAGGCACCCCAGTAGTTAGATGTTGTGACTTGGACACCTCACCAAGTTACTTTGAAGGACCTATCTAATAGATAAGACTCAAACCACTGAAGTGCGGTTCCTGAGATGCCCTTTGCCAGTAGGGTTGATAGGAGGATCTGGTGGTTAACCGTGTCAAAAGCAGCGGACAGATCAAGCAGGATAAGTACTGAAGATTTGGATTCCGCTCTTGCCAGTCTTAGAGCTTCAACAACTGAGAGCAAGGCCATCTCAGCTGAATGTCCACTTCTGAAGCCAGATTGGTTGCAGTCAAGGAGATTGCACACAGCTCGTTCAAGTGTTCTAAAAAAAATGTATATATAATACATGAAATATATATAATACATGAGATATATTGAGTAGATCGCAATGCATTCTGGGATCACTTGCTCTATTAAGCATGCAATGCTGACAATTTTTTTTTAAACAGCATTTGCAACAGATGCCTTAAGAAAGTCTACTACACAGGCAGATTACTAGGATTCAGAACAGAGCACGTTTAAAAATATCCTAAATGAATTTGAGAACTATAAACACTCGATTAAAACTGTAAATAAAGCTCTGACTGCTAAATAAAGACTGAAACTGTGGATCATTTTAATTTCCAATCTCATTCCGCACACAGCAGGATAGGAATTGGAGGCATTTGCATTAATGATGATTATCACTTTAGAGAGAAAGAGAGATAATTCCAGGAAACTGTCGTTGTGATCCGGTCTCTGTTGATCGGATGTGTCAGTGCTGGTTTGAGATTAAAGCAGAGTGAGCATTAGAAGCTCTGAGAGCCAAACATCTGGCACACATCGCTCACACACACACACACACACACACACACACACACACACAGATAGAGATAGAGAGAGAGTAACTGAGGACAAACATCGCATAATCTGCTGCAGTAGTTACACAGCAATGATTTTGCCTGCATTAGTGTCCAAACCAAAGGTCGGCAGCCTTTATGATGTGACAATCACAAAACATATACAGACCAACAGTCAGAAGTTTCTATTTTCCTCTTGTAAGAATAACAGTGAAGAGATGAAAAGTCTGATTTGACCTTCTTTGTTTGGCTTTGTTCACTCATTAACCAACTTCATCAGGTGTCTTTAAACGCTAGTGAAGATATATATATATATATATATATATATATATATATATATATATATATATATATATATATATATATATATATATATAAAGAAGCTATGTTGTTAAAATATAAATATTTTGTAATAACTATATACACTACTGGTCAGTAATTTGGGGTCAGTAATTTTTTATTCTTTCTTGTTTTTAAATAAAATCAATACTTTTATTCAGCAAGGATGTGTTGATAAAAAGTGATAGTAAAGAAAATATATTATTAGAATTTTTTATTTATTTAATAAATGCAGTTCTTTTTAACCTTTTATTCATCAAATATATTAGACAGCAGAACTGTTTCCAACACTCATAATAAATCAGAATGATTGATTAGAATGATTTCTAAATGATCATGTGATCGACTGGATGTTACATGTGACACTGAAGGCTGGATTAAGGATGCTGAAAATTCAGCTTTGCGTCACAGGAATATTTTTTTTTTTAAGTATATTCAAATAGAAAACTATTATTTTAAGTTGTAATAATATTTCACAATATTACTGTTTTTTCTGTATTTTTGATCAAATAAATGCAGGCTTGATGAGCAGAAGAAACGTCTTTCAAAAACATTAAAAATAGTAATGTTTCCAAACTTTCGTTCTGTACTGTATATATATATATATATATATATATATATATATATATATATATATATATATATACACACACACACACACACACACACACACACACACACACATAAACACACACACACACTGTATCTTTTGTATTGTATAATATTGTAAATAAATTCATATTATATATATACACATTTATTTATATCTTCTTAAATAAAATTGTAATTAAAAACAATTCAACTGTTTAGCTACAATTTACTAAAAAAGTACTTCAAATAAAAGGAATAATTTAATATATTTATTATTAATTTATTCATTAATATAAACATATCAATGAATACACATAAAAACTTACAAATCCACAACATTAAACAAAAAATAAAAATTAACTAAAGAAAATAATAATAAAAGATTTAGAACACTACAAAGCCAACCATTCTCTTAAATTACTTTAAAAATGTGTGATTTAAACAGATAAATCAAAACTAAAATAAAACTAAATTAATAAATATAGAATAAACAAACAAATAAATAAACAAACAGATAAAATCAATACATTATAATAATAATAATACATCAAAAATAAACAAATAATAAACAAATAACTAAAAAAAATTGGTGATTTAGGCAACATGGTGCTGATATATTGCTCATCCCTCTTACACTCAGTGGGGTATTTCTGCGGGGTAAAGTGATCCGGTGAGTGGCTATAATAGAGCAGCGGTGCATCAATAATGCATTGCATGCGTCTCACAGAACTCTGCAGAGAGTGCAGCGGGAAACTAGAGAGCGTCGCTCAGGTGACCGGCAAACACACGTGTGTTTGTGTGTGTGTGTGTGTAATTCCACGCCAGCTATGAGTTACAGTCTAGAGGGGAAAAAAACACCAGTCCTGCCAAAATGCATGGACATACACACACACACACGTCCTCATGACAACAGTTTAGCTGAGTTGTACATCTCTAGTCAAGATCAGCCTGGCTGGGTTCTGTTCTGTCACTCGTGTGTCGATATCAATCTGAAGGCAGTGAATTATTCATTGGTTTGGTTGGTAGAACTGCTATAAATAATCTCTGGACCTTTATCAATGCACTTCCTGTCCAACTGGAAAACAAGCCCACCTACTGTCACTAATGAATTAATAGAAATAATATTATGAACTGTTTCTGGATCTACAGGTTTGGGATGATGACTGATGAGAGCAACAGATTCAGATTGAGTAAACAACAGACAGAGATCTTAAATACCTTTAATCTGCTAATCCACACTTCAGCTTCCTGTTTCAACAGGAAATAAGTCAACACCGAAACTGTGCTTGTCTTTAAATATACATTAGCTGAATGATGCCTCTATTTATTGGTACAGTGCTTTATAAAAAAAATCAACACACAAAAAAACAACAACATGCAATTAACATTTGAAGCCAATGTTGACTTTTCTAATGCAGTTTACTAAAACATTTACATTTTGCTAAAAGATTATAGAGACAAACTATTTTCTTTGAAATTGTACACATTATGTGCATTAAAAAATTAATTGGTCAACATAAATATTAATTTTGACTTCAGAATAAAAACATTAAAATATTCAGAATAAAAATATTAAAATATGTTACCAATATAATAATCATCTTGATTATTACACACACATAGACACACACACACACGCACGCACACACACACAAACACACACACGCACACACGCACAAACACACACACACACACACACACACACACACACACACAGGACAGCTGGTGGGGTTGATAGGAGGATCAGGTTTCTGTCGATGGTGGACAGAGACACACCCAAACCCCCACATCTGACATGACAAATAATCCCACTGATACAAGAGGATGAACAATTTGCTCTGACACACACACACACACACACACAGACTTAAAGCACAAGAGCGCTGATGTTCCCTTGTGCTGCATCATTGTGAACTCTAATGTAAATAACATCCATCAACAAGCCTAAAATAAACAGATATGTACACTAGACAAAGAACATATGTAGAGTGCAGAGATTCACACTCACCAACACACACACACACACACACACACACATCAACCCTTTACAATGCCCCTCGGGACAGGAATTATGGGTCCACAGATGTTCGTGAGTGTGTGTGTGTGTGTGTGTGTGTGTGAGAGAGAGGTTGAATCTCACAAACCTGTCAAGAAATAAGTTCTTTTTTTTTATCATTTTATAAAATCATATTGCATTTAACATGGTAAAAAAATACTTTCAAACATTTTTTTAATGCTAAAAATTCATAATTATTATTTAATCTGAAAAATATTACAAGAAACTTTTCTATTAAAATACCATTTTTGGAAAATCTGGAAAATAATATCAGAAATTTGTGTTTCTTCACATGATTTCCATCCAGTGTTTACAATGCAAAATAAAACTGCTATTTCTGTGTATTTTAACTTATTAATTTTGAAAACTCTTGGTCTAAACATAATGTACCCATGTGCTTTAACAGATAATCGTGATATTTCAGGGTCCCAGCCTAAGTTAAGCCCAAACACACAGCACTATTATCATGTACGTCGGGATCCACAGCTGCTGCTGCAACAAAGAGGCGATTAGTCTGAGCTGAAAGCACCCTCCTCCAATCACACGCTGAGAGCTCATGACTGACAGCTGTGAGAGACCAATCAAATCACAGGAACCATGAGCATCAGGATCCCACAGGACAAATATGATAGTTTCAACATCCATCACTCTAATTGAGTTGCTGAGGCTTATAGCCAATTACCAAGCGATTCCAATGGACATTTTTCCTAACCGATAACCGATGCTCGTTAACCGATTATTCACCGATTATTAACCGTTGAACGATGAAGATTATTTCCAATTAGAATTGAATTAAACTAGAAAGGATCTGTGTACGTGATTCACATGGTTTTCATATTACATCACGCACACAGCACTTCTTTTATATACATAAAACTAATAAATAGGCCTATACGAGAAATATTTTTACTTAATAAATTAATAAAATTTATGAAAAATGCAGATAATTTTTGTTCTGCATGAAATGAAACCAGAAGACAGAAAGCGGCATCCTATATTTCTTAAGGCTTATTTTACCAAAGCACAAAGATTTGTTTTTATTGTGAATGTACACAAGTAGAGGCAAACCTTTTACAATTACGATTGTCTTCATGACTAAAAAGAGTTATAAGGAAAAACTCAAGTGATTGCGCTGGTGCCGCATGCATGCACACAGTTGAGCTTTGCTACCTTGACAATGTAGTCTGTTCATTATCATAATAAAATACAGTCAGTCAAACATATAGGAAAAAAAACACACTGCTCAGTTTAAATTTGTAGTAAAATCTGTGCTGTTGAGAGTTATCACTGTAACGCTGTGATGTTATGCAAAACATTTTGGATATTGGAACGCGAGTGAAGTACATTATAATTATAATTAGAACCTATATTGTTTTAGCCGATGCCGATATCTTGGAAAACATGGGGGGCCAATAGCTGATATAAAGCAAATATGATTTTTTTTAATTATAATTCATTTTTAAGAAAATGTAAATAATTTGACAATGGATTAAAAAAAAAACATGTAAAAGAAACATCCTTATAATTTAGATGACAGTATTTTTCACTAATAAATAAATATTTAATAATAACACCATCAAAATGAAACTCGAACACATCGGCCAAGCAGAAAAATTATCGGCCGATGCCGATATTTTAAAAAAAGGTCAAATATTGAACCGATATATCGGCCTTGGTGATATATTGGTCGACCACTAATAATAAATACTAATTTGCTTACAAATGAATGAGCTAATTTCTACAAATCAAATAAACAAATTTATTTGAGAATATATTGTAAGAAAATAAGTGTTTTAATTTTAAATAAATGTTTCTTATTTTTAAGGATATCAAATGTTTTAGAGTGTTTGAAAATTAAAATGAAGATGCAATAAATTTGTATTTTATTTATTTATTAACCTGGTAACTGTTTAAACTTTAAATAAGCTAAGGTTTTATGTGAATTTCAATTACTGTACCTGACCAGTTTTGATTGACTGATAAAAAAATAAAAAAGCGATTCATGGAAATGAATCAAACCTACCAATTGAAACACTGCTTTTGCTACTGAATTTTAAAATCACAAATGCTATATTTATATTCACCAGCACAAAGTAGTATAACAAAAACAAATCATTGCAGTGTTGTTTTTTATATCACGTTGTCAGACAAAGCAAATTGCAATACTCATCAAAATATGATGATTTTAGGCTCAAGCGAAGGTCACTGATATACAAACACATCTAACACACACGCACACGCTAACTAGTGCTGATCCTGCGTTGGGTTTATCCCAGGTTCGGATCAGTTATTCCTGCTTTAGGATCCTAAAGCTGCTGTTTATTAAAGGACACGAATGGCCTAAATACATCTGCTTTAATGCAGTCGCTGCAGTCGGACGTCAAATGAAACTCAGCCGCAGGAGGATGAGATGAACACAAGCTTTATCACGGATGAATCATTTTATATAACGATGACAGTATTCATCATAACATAGTTTGCTTTTAGCTGGAAATTCAATGAAAAATCCGTTATATTTTGATAATCATGCACTATACACAACCTTCATTTAAGAAAATACACATACCAAAAAATTATTTCGCATTATTATATAAATAACAATTCTTCACATAGTATTATTTTACAAATATATCAATTTTTTTTATTTATTTATAATAAGTTATTATATTTTATTAATAATAATATTAATTGTATTTACAAATGTAATAAATTAAATACATGAATTAAATATATGTAGGATGTATGTGTTGCAAATTTTTATCTTTTACTACATAATGTTATTTTTAACATTTAACAAATAAAAATGTGTATATATATATATATATATATATAATGTTACATATCAGTAATTTTTGTATTATTTTACAAATTAATAAGTAAATAATTAATTAATTAATATTGTGGTATATACAAAATGTTTTGCAAATGTTTAATTACAAATTGTTTATTTGTTCATTTTACTATTATAAAAAAATAGTATAAACATTTTGTTTTTCAAATCTTTTATTTGTCATTTGAACAGCTTTATTTCAAGACAGACAACACTGCTAGAACTGTATATTCACTTGTAGTTATTTATAATTAATCTTTATATTTAATTTGTGATTAAATCATATGACATCCATCCAGTGTTTACAATGCAAAATAAAACTGCAACTTCTGTGTATTTTAATCTGTTACTTAATTAATGAATCAATTGTGCGTGTTGATTCAATAACAGCTGTAACTGATTCAGTTCAAAGATTCAGGATTCAGTTAAATGATTCATTAAAAGAATCGGTTCATAAGAATCAGACTGTTGTCTTTGATTCACTCATTGATCAGACTACACTGGTATCACAGACACACAAACACATGCAAACACTGCAGTACAAACTATACAGGACAATCTCAAACAGTCAACTCACTTCTATTACCAGCGTCGAAATGATGGTCATAGTTAATGCTTGGTCAGAAAACCTGTAGGCATAAAGCAGCTCTTTCCTCCCACACACACTCATTCACCCACAGAGGAGCGATTATTTAGAGCAGCGAGTGTAAATCACAGCAAACAGGGCTGGAGGTTTGTGGGAGTGTGAGGTGAGTCATATTAACTATGATGCAGCAGCCTGCTAAAATCAGACTGCAGAGACGGAGGAAAACACACACTGTGACGCTGTGCATCAGAGCCATGTCACGCGCCGCAGGCCCCCATCCTTTCATTTCCCATCCAATCCAATCCCATCCCATCAGCTCTCAGGAGACTCAGAGCCCCGGGGAACCTGCATCACGTGGCACCCTTCCATAAAGGTTTAATAGACAGATGCTGAGCCTCAGCCAATCGTGAGTCAGAATGAGCTGACATCACTGCAGAGTGCAACAGCCCCGCCCACTTTTCCCAGTCCATTGGTTTAATAAAACAGTTATAATGGTGTTATAAACCATGAGGTGAATCACAAGATTACAAAGTCTTTTATGCATGTACACACACACACATAAACAAATACTGCATAATCGTATAAATATTATTTTACAAATTAATTACACGTATTTATTTACATATAATGCTTTGCAAATGTTGGTCTTTCTCGTTTTGCTTCAAATGTGTGAACAGTCGTCAATTTCTGAATAATTACTTACAGTATATAAACTTTGTAAAGTTATCCATGCTATATAGTTACATCTTGTTCTAATACATTATTACATTTGAAAGCATATGTATAAAATTCATATTTTTCTATATAATTTAAACAATTTGTTAAAAATAAAATAAATATTGTAATGTATTTAATATATGGTATAGAATGTAATTTTATATAATTACATACTATACCATATATTAAATACATTACAATATTTATTTTATTTTTATATACATATATATATATATATATTCATTTATTTATTTATTTTTCTATAGGGTTTTTTAAATGGTCTTTGTTAAAGAGTTACAAGCCATGAACCAAATCAAAGCTAACTTTGATTTAACTTCTAACTTTTGATTTCAAGTTTATTGATTTAAAGATGTTTATAGAAACATCTTTGAATCCAGTAGAATAAATACAACAGAATGTATTTCTATTGAAAAATATGCATAAATGATGCACTGACGCAGTGCTTGCCTCCGTTCTCAGATAGGTGGAGATTTATTTGTAGAATAAGAAGAATTCCGTGGTTCAACATGATTATTTATTATAATGTGGGCTAATGGGTTCTTTCAAAGCATATTACAGCAATTAACAACCTTGTAGCTCACAGTATGTCTGTCTTTAACCATTTGTTGTTCTAAGTCAATTCTCCTATGGAGAAAAAAATAAATGGGATTTTTACTGTACCACTCTAATACTGTACAAACACACAGAAGGACGACGAAAAAGCTTCAGCTCACTACTGAGAAGAAAAGATCTCAGAGCGACAACAAAAGACATGAGAGGAGCTCAGGACTCGATCTGAACAGCTGCTCCTCCTCTTCAACACCTCACACAGGAAGAAGACGGGGAGGATGCATGTTACAGCACACACACACACACACACACAAGATTACACGCTCTTCCAGCTCTTTTCTCCCGTCTGCCACAACGCTTTTATAGCTCTGACACATAATCAATACTTTACATTGGCTCTTCCATTAGCTGCTGTGGACTCAACACACACACACACACACACACACACACACACACTACATGCATTATATTCCTTCTTTACAACCGGCTGAAGAAGCTCTTGTATGAAGCTGACTCTCTGTCTCTGTGTCTCTGTGTTTTAAAGCACATATAAACAAACGGAGATGCTCTTCTCTACTCCAGCTGGAGAACAGATGGACCACATTTGACAATAAAACAGAAAACATCACTGAAACTATAGATTAATAGACCAATGACTAGTACACACTGGAAAACATAAATCAAACAGAGATCACTGATGCAAATTTTTCAAGAAAATACTGTTTATGTGTTTCTACTGTACTTAAAAATTGCATGTTTAATTTAATGTTTAAATGTTAAATAATTAAATGTAAATTGAATGTGTTTCTTGCTTGCTTGGTAATTGTTTCTTTACTGTACTAGCAATTTCTCAGTTAAAATTGCTTTAAAAATTCATTGTAACAGAATCATTTCATTAGAACTATTCAATCAAAATATACATATTTTTATAAATATTTCATATTAAATGTAGTTATATGCATATAAATACACACATATATACATTCAATTATAATTATTAATTAATTTCATTTTTTATTTTCATATAGTTTAATTAGCGTTACAATATAACTTATAATTTATAACATTTTAAATTAAATTACATAGTTAAAAAATATATAATATCACAAAGCAAATATAATAATACAATGCAATATAATACAATACACAATGTGATTTAATATATATATATATATTATCAGCATTAATAATTAACTTATTTATTAATTTATTTTTATTATTATTATTTTCACAGTTAAAATAGTTAAGAATTTAACTAGTTCAAACTGTTTTTCCTATAGCATCTTTTTCATTTATTTACTGGCATTGGTACATCATCTACAGTATTCAATCATTACTGTCACAACTGAAACTGATACAGAAGATGAATTAAGAATCAAAGGATTCGTTTCATGATTCAGTTTTTGGCTCACATCCATCAATCTCACACACACAAAAAAAGAAAAGAATAGAGAATTGAATTTAGGAAGCATTTAAACAGGCATTATCATACGGTTATATTATTTTCAGTAGAACTCAAGCAACGCTGACTGTATTTTGATTTACACACAGACACTGTGATCGAAAATGACTCGTCACAAAAGAAATAAAAAGAGACGCATTGAGACAAGTCACTAAGTTATGTATGCATGAATGTGTGTGTGTGTGTGTGTGTGTGTGTGTGTGAAGCGATGTGTCTGTCCTTCAGCAGAGGGCAGTGACAAGACAAGCGCCACATCGAACACCAGACAAATATATCTCACATGCGCACCGAACACACAAGTAAATCATCTTCAACCCCAAACAGCCACATCAGAAAGAACAAATACATATATATATACATATAGGAAAGACAGAAACGCACAAGCATGCACACTACAATGCGGTGGATTACTCACAACTGACGGCGATGCCACGCATGATCCTCCTTCAGCAGAGAAACAGCTGAAAGCAGCCGGACGAGAGACAGAGAGAGAGTGTGTGAGAGGGAGAGAGAGAGAGAGAGGGGGGGGGCGAGCGAGCTGCAGATTGTCTGAGTGGGCGAGGTTCAGCTGCGACTGCTTACGTCACACTTTTCATGAATGAATGGGCTGGATGATACAGGCACGACGCAGCGAGCCTGATCTCTCTCTCTCTCCCACACACACACACACACACACACACACACTTTATGCGGAACGGGATTTCAAAACACTAATGCATGCGGCGCTTGTGCGGTGTCATAAAGCAAAGAGGTCACATCACGCATCCGTTTATTCGATAGAAAGCCAACGCTTTTATGGTTTATCATCTTTATTCTGGAGTAGTGATGTCACGGTACCAAAATATCAGTATTCGGTACGATACCAGTGAAAATCCACGGTTCTCGGTACCAATTTCGGTACCAAAGCAAAACACAAAAATATGCTAGTTAAAATAAAAGCACACTTTTTATCACGAAGAATAAACCCAATGCCATTCTTTATACTTATTTACAATTGAGTTTTAAGTGTTTTACAAGTAATATAATTATGATTAACAGTAAACAAGTTTCACCCAAATTTGATTTGTCTTTTAATTAATTAAATTTAAACACATTTCACTTTTTGGTAAATAAAGGGGATTTGCTATTAAATTAAAACATGGAATAAATATTGTGTGATTTATTTCTTTAAAAAATAAAGTGTTATTATTTTTTTCTACAATAGTAGCAGTATCACATACATTCTACTAAATAATAGTAATATTTATAGCACAATGCCTTTATGTAAAATTAGTTTTTTTATTATAATTTATTATTATTAATACTAAATTATTATTAATATATATATATATATATATATATATATATATATATATATATATATATATATATATATATATATATATATATATATATATAATTTATTTATTATACATTTATTAATTAATCTAATGTAATGTTTGTGTAAACAAAACAATAATAACAATATTTAGATTAAAATTATAAAATAAAATATTAATAACACTATCCATGTGATTTGCTTTAGTATTCTACTAAATTTAAAAAAGAATGTTTTGCATTGTTTATTATTACTTGTATTATTTACTTGATATTTTATAATATTTTCTTATGTTACGTTATTATTTATTAAAGCCAACACATGGTAAAAAGTGCTGAAAAGTTTATGCAAAATTGTAAAAATACATTAAATCATGTAAATAAAACATATAATTAATATCATTTTTTTAACTAGTTGCAATAAATTATCGGTTGATAACTTAAAATTATAATTTCCATCTTTATAAAACGCACTCAATTACCTTTAACTTAGAAAAATATTTTTGTTACAGTATTGTATCACATAAACCGAATAGAAAAGCCATACAAAAATGAAGACAAATCGATTAAAATTAATTACTTTTTTGTTGAAAAGGCTTTTTATTATTTTTTTGTTTTCTGTGCATGGGGACATTTTCCTCAATTTAAGCTTATTCAGCAACTTTTTTTTTTTTTATGACATGCTGCATAATAATAATAATAATAATAATAATAAATAATATGTGTTTATTTTATTTTATTAAATCCAACATATCCATTATTAATAGTACTAATTATTTTAATTAATTTATATTTAATTAATTTATTACTTTAATTAACTTATTATTTATGAGCTTATGACAGAACCTGCATATTAACAGTAACAATAATTGTATTTTATTTTATTAAAGCCAACATATCCTGCATATTAATACTAATAATTATTTTACTGTATAGCCTTTTATTTATTTTATTTAAGCCAACATATCCTGCATATTAATACTAATAATTATTTTACTGTATAGCCTTTTATTTATTTATTTTAAGCCAACATATCCTGCATATTAAAACTAATAATAATTTTACTGTATAGCCTTTTATTTTATTTTATTTATTTTATTTAAGCCAACATATCTTACATATTAAAACTAATAATAATTTTACTGTATAGCCTTTATTTTATTTTATTTATTTTATTTAAGCCAACATATCTTACATATTAAAACTAATAATAATTTTGCTGTATAGCCTTTTATTTTATTTATTTTATTTAAGCCAACATATCTTACATATTAAAATAATAATTTTACTGTATAGACTTTTATTTTATTTTAAGCCAACATATCCTGCATATTAATACTAATAATTATTTTACTGTATAGCCTTTTATTTTATTTTATTTAAGCCAACATATCCTGCACACTAATAATAATCATTATTTTCTTTTATTTTAAAGTCAACGTACAGTAAAATTCAGCATCTTCATTCCACTAATAATAATAAAGCTCACGGTTTGTACCTCCAGAGAAGTTGACGCTCATTTCCCGAGATGCTTCTAGCGCCGACCGCAAAGTATCTCCTCTTCTCTTCGCACCTGTAAATAATAAATACAGACGGGTCAGAGTTCAGAGGTCACGAAGTCAGTAATCAGACTCGGTGATCGCACTTTCCAAAGGAAAGGCTCTTATTCATTCAGAGGGGAACGTGTGAAAATCTCCTCCGTTACCAACAACCCAGTTTATAATTCAGCACGGCTCAAAATAAGGTGGACGAGATGCATTCCAGCAAATTATAGAATAATTTTAGAAATGTTTTGTACGGTTCATGATGATAAGGGTGAAAAAAAATGGAAAATATGGCGTTTTAAAGATTAAAGACTAAAGAGATTTATTAGACATTTCAAGCAGTGCTGCAATGTTAGTGTTTAAATATACCTATAGTAAATCTCGATAGCACAATATTTCTAATAAAATGATAAAATATTAATGAAATAACATACATAATTATACAACAAATGTAAAATGTAATACTATATATATATATATATATATATATATATATATATATAATTTTATTTTCTATTTTTATCAAAACAACTAAGTAACAAAATACTAAAATACAATAATAAATAAAATAATAAAATATTAAGGTAAAATAAAATAATAAAATATTACTAAAACAATAAAGTTAAATAAATGGTAAATAAACTTACAGAAATATTAAAGTAAATAACTACAGCAAAAAAGTTTAATTGAATTAATAATTAAAATAGTAATAAAACAATCAAGTAAAATAAAATATAAAAATATTCAATAAAATATTAGTCAAATAATAAAATATTACTTACACAATAAAGTTAAATAAAATTACAGAAATAGTAAAGTTAATTACTAAAACAGTAAAGTAAAATTAAACAAAATTACACTGTAATACTATAAAAACATAGCAAATGGAAATATGAAATAAAACAATAAAATATTAGTAAAACAATAAAGTAAAATAAAATGTTGAAAAAAATTATTCAATAAAATTAGCAAAATGATAAAATATTACTAAAACAATACAGTAAAAATATAAACTAATAATAATATATAACTAAAACAATAAAGTAAAATAAAAATAATAAATAATTCAATTATATATTACAAAAAAAAAGTAAATTTTAATATTAGGAAATTAAAAGCAAAATAAAATATTAAGTAACTTTATACAATAAAAATACGATATTAAGTGTCTTCAACCACTGTGTACTTGTGTAAAGAAAAAATGCTAGATACAATGTAGCTTTTATTTTCGTATTAAATTGCGATACACTTGGTTAAATCTAAGCAGACAGAAGTGCTCCGTCCATATGAAATGTTTTGATTTCTTTGTTCTGATTTTGTTGTCACTATAATAAAGAGATTTGCTCTTGACCTTATGAATTGTGTGTTTCCTCGTCACATTAAGCAGATTGTTTAATGAGGTTCAGGTGGTGAGTGCATGGAAATGAAGGGGGAATATTTGGTGGGTGTCGGGACACTAAAGAGACAAACTAATGAACAGCTGCTCACGCCCGGATCATTAACCATCAACCGTGTGTGTGTGTGTGTGATCATGAAAGGGGGGGATGCTGCATGTCAATGAGTCCCACCTCCTCAAACACACCCGAGGGTGCCCCGTCCCTCTCATTTACACCCCATTCTGCCCAATTAAAGCGCGACAGCTCAGAAAAACAACACACTTCATGCGTGACTGAGGCCAGACCCACTCACATATTATCAGTGCAATTGTAAATGAAGATTACAAACATTTTGTTAAATAAGGGTAACAAAGGATCAGACTCTCATTCACATCTGACCTAATGAAGAAATGTCTCCTGTTTCACCCCAAAATCAAAGGAAGGAAATCAGAAATTGTGTTTAGGTTAAAGAAAACAGAGCATCGTTTAAGACTAGTTTTTGCAGTGTGATATTTTTAAACACATTAGTTTGATTTTTTTTTTAGCAAAAAATAAAATATTAAATAAAATAATAATATATTATTAAAACAATAAAGTAAAATAAAAATAAAAATGTATTAAATAAAATATAAATAAAATGAAAATAAAATAATATTAGTAAAAAAGGTAAAATAAAAGAATATTAATAAAACAAAGCAAAATAAAATAAAAAATGAAATAATAAAATATTACTAAAACAATAAAGTAAAATATAATACTAGACAAAATGAATAATATTAGGTAGCAACAAACAAGGTAAAATAAAAGATTAAATAAAATGAAAATATTACTAAAACAATAAATTAAAATAAAATACAAAAAAGAAACTAAATAAAATATGAAGAAAATTGAAAATATATATATTAATAAAACAACGTAAAATAAAAGATTAAATAAAATAAAGAGCATATTAATAAAACAATAAAAGCTAAAAATAATAATTCTGCTTTTATTGTTAATATAACAAAACAACATTGTGATTAATAACATGTTTCACACAAAATCTAAAAAATCACTAATTATATTTAAAGCAAACATAGCCTTATTTTAAGACAATTATGATTTTTGAATGTGACATTTTTAAGCACATTATTTTAATTCTCATTACAATGTGAAAAATGTCAATTTTACACTCCTCACGTTTAATTGCGAACAATGTACAAAATATTGTTTATTTTCCTTCAAAAGTTACAAATGCAACATATACATAATCCCTGTCATTTACTGCTCTGGTGGCTCTTGTTCATAAATTAATCATAACCTAATGCTAATGACTTCATAAACGCATACATAACTACTTCTGAGGACATGCTAATGATGCTGGTAGAAGAGGCTTAATTATGATTTTCTAATAATGTGAGATGAAGTCAGTTACTCATAATTTAACAGTCCTTGCTTCATTAGTTTCCCTCTGGCAAACAAAATAACCCAAAATAACAGCAGCCACAACAAAACACAACTGAAAGAACTTTATCAGACTTCATTTACAAGATGAACACGAACAGAGGAAAAATAAATAAAATGACATATCTTCTGAATAAGATCCACTTTCTGCAGAAAGAAATATTAAATTAAACAATAAAATAACAAAATATGAATACAATTAAATGATTAAAACAATACATTATAATAAAATATTAAATAATAAAATTTTACAAACTACTAAGTAAAATAAAATACTAAATAATAATAAAATATAAAAAAAACAATACAATAAATATCAAATAAAATGACTAAAACAATACACTAAAATAAAATATTAAATAATAAAATTTTACAAACTACTAAGTAAAATAAAATAATAAATAATAAAAAATATTTAAAAACAATAATAAACATAAAATTAAATGAAAAAAAACAATACATTAAAATTAAAATTAAATAATAAAATTTTACAAACTACTAAGTAAAATAAAATAATAAATAATCAAAAATATTTAAAAAACAATAATAAATACAAAATGAAATGAAAAAACCAATACACTAAAATTAAACATTAAATAATAAAATTTTACAAACTACTAAGTAAAATAAAATAATAAATAATGAAAAATATTTAAAAAACAATAATAAATACAAAATTAAATGAAAAAAAAAACAATACACTAAAATTAAACATTAGATAATAACATTTTACAAACTACTAAGTAAAATAAAATAATAAATAATGAAAAATATTTAAAAATAATAATATATATAAAATTAAATGAAAAAAAACAATACACTAAAATTAAACATTAAATAATACAATTTTACAAACTACTAAGTAAAATAAAATACTGAATAATAATAAAATATATAAAAAACAATAATATAATATAATAAATATAAAATTAAATTACTAAAACAACAGACTAAAATAAAATATTAAATAATACAAATTTACAAAAATAATACAAATTTACTAAATAATAACAAAATATTTTAATAATATAATTTGATAATAATTAAATAAAATTATATATAGGCCTATATATATGCAAAAAGGAAAATAAAACTAATCTAAACTAAACTTAGTAAAGTAAAGTAAAGTAAAGTAAAAAAAAATTAATAAAATTAAATAACATGCATTTGCCAAATTTTTTTGGTCACCACAGATTCACCATATAGTGAAACATATCAATACCAATCATATTTTAGCATAAACTATCATTGTATTGGGTTGTAAAGGTTACTTTATGAAGCTCACTGATTGTGTATTTAAAACATACACACCGTCGCACCAAGAGAGTTGTTTTACATCTCAACTATGCTCCAATTAAACCAAGAAGTTCCTCTGTCCAGTAGAACAAGGGCTAATCAGGGTCTAGACCTAAAAGAAACCCAAACCTTCTCTGATTTAAAGTTTAGTAAATAAATTAGTCATAATTCACATGCATAATGATTTCGATGCTCTTTGTTGAGGACAGACTTGCAGTATGAAAAGCATCTGAAGCCTCTGTGGGCTGTAAAGGATCCAGCGATGCTTCGGCTCTGTTACAATCTCTCATTAATTATTGAGACGCGTCGGAACACACACACTGACAGCTCTGGTGTCCTTAACATGAATAACACAGACTCTGAAGACGGGAATGAATCCGGCCCGTTCCAGTAAACCAACGGATCATATACAACCACTGCGGAAACATAAGCAGCTCAACTGTTTTCAACATTGAGGATAATCAGAAATGTTTCTGGAGAAGCAAATCATCACATTAGAATGATTTCTGAAGGATCATGTGTAGTGATCAACCGATATTGATTTTTTTTTTATTACCGATACTGATACCGATTATTTGCATGTTTATGTGCCCGATAACCGATATGCAGAACCGATATTTATTAACTGTTATAAAGTAAATAAATGACTGAGTGAAGAAAGGACATACATGACTTCGGTTTTTCCTCTTTTCAGTAACCTTTTTTTAAAGTGTTGAAAATGTGTCTTTCTTGTTAAATGTAATCTTTATATTACAATGAACACATTTTATTTTATCAAAAGCATCAACAGCAACAACACTAAAATGAACAATAAGCAAAATAAATGTAGAATGTCTAATGTTTTCAAATGGAGAAAATAAATAAAGAACAGAAGTCATGTCAACTTCATTTTAAACTATCGCTTTAGTAGGTTTATAAGTTGTTTAATAGCTACAGAGTCAAAAATAATTCACGGGATAATTTTAATTCACTGAATTATATTCTCTGGAATATTCTAATATAACAAACAAAACACGTATTTTACTGCATTTCTCAACTGGAATTAGGGCTGGGTGATACGACGATATATATCGGATGGACGAAATTAAAATATAATTTATTACCGATACGATACCGATTATTTGCATGTGTATGTGCCCGATAACCGTTATGTAGAACCGATATTTATCAACTGTTATAAAGTAAATAAATGACTGAGAGAAGAAATAAAATACTTCCTCTTTTCAGTAACCTTTTATTGTATTTCTCAACTGGAATGTTATATCAAATTTATTAATAATGTTTTGTCCTTCTTAATTACGAAATGCCTGATGATAGTGTGGTCTATGTATTTAGTTACACCGAACTATATACTCAAACACTGATCGATCGCGGCGATAATAATACATTTACATAGAGTTGTAATTATTTAGATGTTTATTAGCAAAATAATTGTTATATAGTATATGTTGATACAATTTAAGATGTTTTAAACAAGTGAATCTTGTTAAAAGTTACATGCGGTGGCCATTCTAGAGCATCAACATGCTTTTACTTCCTACATGCGCTCATTCATGGTTGCGTATTAATTCAGGCAAAGTTAAGTCTTTATTAGGACAGGAATCAATGGATTATTTAACATGACTGCGTGAGTTGGTCTCTATTTCTTAGAGCCTAGCTGCATAAACTACATATCAGGCATTTATGTAATGCATCTAATTTGTTCACTACTGGCTATTATGTTAAATTAAGTTTACTAACAACAGCAAATCAAGTACTTGCACGCCGTTGTTGTTGTCTCGTCTCCCCCTCAGATGCGCTGCAATGGTGATCCTACACGCAATTCTCAAAACACCCACAAGATGCCGGTGTTTATAAGTGAATCTTATATTACAAAACCGATATCCGATTGTGGTAAAATGCTTAAATATCGGTAAATCGATATATCGGTCGTTCTCTAATCATGTGACACTGGAGACTGGAGTAATGATGCTGAAAATTCAGCTGCGCATCACAGAGATAAATTACAGTTTAACAAATATTCACATGGAAACCATTTTGAAATTGTAATAATTTGTAATAATTCTACTGTATTGGTCAGCAGAAGAGAGCTGTTTCAAAAACATGAATTTATTTATATAAATTAATTATAATAAAATAATAAAAAATAGGCATAATATAAAAAATAATTATAATAAAATTTGTAATTATGAATTCATAAATAATTTCATAAGCAATATTTAAAATATTACTAAAGAAATTATGTAAAATAAAATAGTAAATAAAATAATAAAATATTTCAGAAATTATAATAAAATAAATTACAAAAAAGTAAATAAAATATAAAAAAATTATAATTATAACTATAATTTTATAAAAACACAGTAAATAAAAATATTAAAGAAAAAATAAATGTTATTAAAATAAAGTACACATAAAATAACAGATAAAATAATATTAGTAAAATCTCTCTCTCTCTCTCTCTCTCTCTCTCTCTCTCTCTCTCTATATATATATATATATATATATATATATATATATATATATATTTATATATACACATAATTATAAATAAATTTAAAATTAAATAAATGATGTGAATATAATTAATATAATGTATAATAAAAAATAAATTAATAAATCATATGTATCGCCATCATACACACAAAAACATCTTAATATTCAAAATCCATCTGCCTGCCTGCAACTACTACATATTAGCACTGGTCACTGAAAAACCTGCATGGGTCAACCACAAATAACAAACACAAGGGGACTTATGGTTTACAGTCCTGATGTGTCCTGTCCGAGAGGTTAATGGCCCTTTCAAAGTCAACAAAGGAAGCGCCAACACACACACACACACACACACACACACACACACACGGGATCAGGGTCCTCCTCAGACATGCATGTTCTCGGCTTTGGTCTCATGCAGGTGATTAATGTAACAATTATTAATTTTATTTCTAGCATTATGAAAACTGAAACAGACAACCTGAATAAAAAAAAAATGAATTAAACTTACTCAACTGAAAAAAATGTATATGCTCTTAACAACATAAATCTTCATGGATAAAAGCGCATTACAGTCATTGCAACTGTAATATGTCATTTAATTTCATATCAGCAGTTATTCAATATATCACAGTCACACACTGAATCTACTGAATCACAATACTCCAAAACAGATGCTGGAGACCTGGACGCCATCCAATCACCTCAGTACACACAGAAAGATTTCAACAGCAGGGAAAACAAGGGTAAGACTAGAGAGAACAGAGAGGATGATGGGACGAATACTAATCAGAGAACACAACAACAACAAAATGTTACAAAAGACTCCATTTCAAATAAATGCTGTTCTTTTGAACATTCTGTACATCAAAGAAAACGAAAGAGAAAATGTATCATGGTTTCCACAAAAATATGTAGCAGCATAACAGTTTTCAACATTGATAATAATCAGAAATCAGTATATTTTCATGATTTCTGAAGATCATGTGACACTGAAGACTGCAGTAATGATGCTAAAATTACAACTGTGCATCACAGAAATAAATTACAGTTTACAGTATATTCATGTAGAAAACAGCTGTTTTAAATTATAATATCTCTATTTGTACTGTATTTTTTATTTGAAAATTGGGACATGTTGTACAATCAAGGAAAGACATGATATATATATATATATATATTCAGATTTTTATAATGTGAAATTCAATGTTTGAATCCTTCAAGATTTTAAATAATTTGAGTTAAGAAAAAAAAAAGATAGATTTTTTAAAATATATTTTCTTTAATCATTTTTAATGATGCTTATTCAGGCAACAACATTTTAACACATACCCTAAATTACTGTAGTTTTTAATGTAAGTAGGGATTGGCAGATATACTGTAAATGAAGAGAAATGGAGGGCAGTGATGGGAGGAACAGAAGAAAAGAGGAGAGAGGGTGTGTGTGTGTGTGTGTGTGTGTGGTGATTTTTATTCCTCCACTTGTGTGTGTTAATGCTCTCCCCATGAGACACAGCAGGAGCTCGTAATTATAGCAGCACACAAATCTGGGAGGAAACACACACACACAGACACACACACACACACACACACAATAGCAGAATAATTCTTCCCCTTAAGGAAAAGTGCTGTTTGCTTAGTGCATTTCTCTCTGCTTTACACGCACGCACGCACACACACACAAGCACACACATACATACATAAATCTCTACAGAGACACACACAATCACAACAAAAAGAAATGCATTCAAGTACAAGGTGGGATTGTGGGTTTTAAAGATGCACTAGACTCCATCTGCACAAACCCAGCCCTAAATACACACAAACACACACACACACACACACACACATACACATATATATTCAAAATAACAAAAAAAATTATATGGAAAAAGTGCATTTTTGTATTTTATTTAAAAATCAATATTTTAAATATAATAAACAAAATACATATATGAATGCTGTAGTTGTTAGAAAAATTACTAATTACAACTTACAAGCATAGATAAATATATTGAACAAAGATACAAATAAAATAAACAGACAGTGATTTTTTATTTTTCAGGTAAGGAAACTGAATAATCAATCAAAAATAACTGCACAGTCTTCACTGTTTAAATCAAATCTAATAAATCTGTGTTAAAGTTACAAAAGTGATTTTTCTGTGTGTATTGTTGTTTGATTCACATTCACGACAGAAAGCAACAGGAACATTAAACTGCTGTGAACCAATGCACTGTTACACATCCGTTTTAAGTCATAAGCAACAGTGTTTACAAGGACACTTGGCTTGCAGAGACATGCATTTTGACATCATTTCACTGGACTGAAGCAGCTCGGTTTTACTTCATTCTCCATCCTTCATGTTTTAGAAAAATCAGTGCATCTCAAATCTGCATTGGATTGCATTGCATTATATGTTTGGATAATTTCAAACTCATCTTAGATTATTGGAGATATAGAGCGAAGACTGATATTTAGATCATTTTATGTAAGTATCTGGTATAGACTTGTAAAAAAATCATTGATTCACATTTCAAGAATCAAAATTTAATGTCTTTTTGTCCATATAAATATCAGCATCTGCAACAAATTGCATATTTTTGCTTAGTTTGACTCCCTCCATATTCTCACTATATCAGACATTATTTAAGAGGCACTTAGCTGATGCATACTCAACAGAAACACATGCATCTTTTAGATTTATATATACATATATACATATGTGTGTACAGGGTTAAAAAACATTAAACCAAAGCTTTCAGCAACACATCAGCTTCTTTGTTGATATAACAGGCTATGCAAAATGTCAAAATAACTGCTGACTATTGACTATTTGTTTCAGTAACAGTGCACTATGACCAGATCAGCATGTGTTATAAATCTAATATCTAAATGCAACCAAGCAGGGAAGAGTGGGGGCAAGTTGTCACAATAGGAACCTATAAAAGGCACAAAAGATGCATACTTCGGATCTCAGACTTGTGAGAACTATCCCTACGCATTTATACTAAATAACATGTTAAATTGCACAAAAGCTAAATAATAGTCTACTGATCTGCATCACAGTCTGATGTTTAGGAAGACAGGAATGGAAAGATCTGTAAGAACAGTGTTTTTTTGGGGATGTGCTCGCTTTGTTCCAGCCTGTGCATCTGCATCGAGGCTGCTGGGACATGTCACATTCTTGGCAGAGAAACAAATACAATGCATCTAACCAGGGGCCTCCGATTATATAGAAATACACGATCGACAGCTATGCATTCGGCCCATTGAATCAGAGTAAAACATCAAACATAGTTGTATGTATTTATTATAAATATCTATTTATGTATATGAATGAAATTAGTAAAATCCTACCATTTGTCTCGGCTGTGCTCCTCCGATCTAATCCCGAAGCTTTAATGCCAATCGCGTGAGCGCGCACGTCACTTCCGCGTGATCTGACCTGTGCACCTGCGCGTTCTCCTCGAGGATGCTGAATGTTCGCGAGCGCGGAATATCTGACAAGAATGCGCGTATTATTCTCACGCGTTTAATTTAAAACTGCTTGACTGTCTTCACCGTGACACACACTTCTCTTGTTTGGTATTGTGTACGTTGTATTATCTTTAATGCACGGGAAGTCCGATTCTTTTTCTTTCGAACAGTTCGTTTGAAAGAACCGACTCAGATAACCAAATGAGTGATTCTTTTACGTCATCGCGTTCTCCCTGCGTCCCGCAAGATTAATTCATTTTACACTTTGTTTGAGCTATGAATCTTCACATAAAAACTGCTGTAATTAGAACATAGATACATCTTGTATTAAAATAAACAACAACAAATAAATTAAGCTATTTAAGAATAAAATCCCTATAATTAAAAACCAAGCCAGCAAATACAGAACGCTCCCCAAACGTTCCCAATTGGTTATTAGTTAATTTATTTACTTAATTTATTTAAGTTTTAACAGCCATAAAGTATGAGACACATATTGCTGTTAAGTTAATTTTATTAGTAAATGTTTTACTGTATTACAGTCGTGATTGAGCACATAAAAACGAAGATATATCTTGAATTTAAGTAAGAAAAAACACTGGACTTTGTGCTGTTCGGTGCTGTTCGTCCAATCACCAAAACCCTCGGTTCAGTCATTACGAATCGGACACGTGAACTCGATTCAGTCGTGAAAGATTTGTTCATAGACATATAAATACCTAGACGCCTCATTGGCCGCTTTGAGCCGTTGCCACGATACGTCAACGCGTCCGCCATGTTAGTGAGGGCAAGACTGCCTTAAAACAAATGAAAGTAAACGGGGGAGCTGCGGGTTTTACTGAATAAAAACACTAAAACGTTCACATTTATCAACCGATTTCAGAGGTTTGTGATCTACGTGCAGTTAAAATAAAACTTAGTTTGGTTTGGAAAATTATTAATTGTGAAAGCTCACATTTGTCTCACTTGTTGATTTCGTTGATTTTTTCGGTTTACAAATCTGTTAATTTAGTACATATTAATATGTGACATATTCATGTAATGTAATTTGAATGTACATTACATGATATGTAGTTGTTTAATTGCTTTCTCTGTGTTCAATACCAAAATTTTTATTTTTTTTCTCTCTCTCTCTTTCTGTCTCAGGTCAGAACACAGCTCATTCCCTTTGAAATACTGGGATAAAATCTAAATAATACATCTTTATATACTAATAATTTACTATCGTTGAGAAATAAATAAAACAAGTAAACAAATCAAAAAGTGACACATTTGTAGTCTGCTTTTCATTTTGATAGCACTACAGATGAACTCCACAACAAATAATAACACATGAAACTGATGAGGCTATGGATCCAGTGAAAATGAAAATATGCACTGATACAGTGCACAGTAGAAATATAGTAAAAGTGATATGTTATATTAAAAAGTATATAGTACAACTTAAAGTAAAGTGAATAATATGAAAAGTGAGTACAATGGTACAATAATATACCGGTATGTGATATAATAGATTTATAATAGTATAAAATTATATGTATAATATGAATAACATCATAACATCATAAGTCAGTTTGGGGTTCGCGAATCATTTGAGTCAGTTTGGGGATCGCGAATCATTTGTGTCAATTTGGGAGTTCGGAGCGTCTTCGCAGATCATTTGAATTAGTTCGAGAATTCGGAGCGGGTTCGCGAATCATTTGAGTCAGTTCGGGAGTTCGGAGCGGGATCGCAAATCATTTGAATCAGTTCGGGAGTTCGGAGCGGGATCGCAAATCCTTTGAATCAGTTTGGTAGTTCGTAGCTGGTTCGCGAATCATTTGAGTCAGTTCGGAGCCGGATCGCGAATCATTTGAATGAGTTCGGGAGTTCGTAGCGGGTTCGCGAATCATTTGAGTCAGTTCGGGAGTTCAAAGCAGGTTCGCGAAACCCTATGGTTCTATATAGAACTCCAATGAACCCTTTTTTCTAAGAGTGTTGTCCAGTGTTGGGCAGTAGGGGAGAGCAGGGGCGAAAGTACCATTTTTCAGAAAAACATAATTTTAAAAGATGATGTTGTAGACAGAGATATATTTCTGCTGTGGCCAGTAACTCAGAAGTGTGGTCTAACAATACCAGGTGTTTTTTTGTAGAAATGTAGAAAGACTTCAGTATAATTTCACTTTGAACATAAGTTGCACATTGTTACTTTTGACCCCATCGGTTGGGACGAAAGTAACACACAGGTGGGTCAAAAGTAACACAACAATATAAGCTAGATTTTTTTTCTGTTACTCTTATTTTTCTTAAGTATACCTGATTGTGACCTTGTTAATATGTAACTGCAAACATATTTTGTCCTTTATCTTTGCAAAAAAATTATTAAATTACATTTTCATATTTTCATTTTAAATTTAAGTTTCATCAGATGTCTTAAAACCTGACTTTATTTTTTTATTGTCAATTTCAATGTATTTTTATAAAACTTTTTTTTTCTACAGAATGCACAATATAAAAATTTTATCACATTAGCATAATAAAAAAAACCTCAAAACATAATGTAACAGTAGTCCTATATATGTTTCCATCCAGTTGTTTTTATGCATGAATTAAAAATGTGCATTAAAACAACTGGAAACACTGCAAATTCATAGGTGGAGGTGTAAAGGCCAAGGTATGGCTAAAACCTAAATATAAATGTTACGTAGCAGCTGCCCAGAGAGAGATGTTCCTCTATGTCCAGAAACACCCTCTCAAAAACATCTGGATAAAACCAGACCTCTGTCTGTCTTTCTGACCCTCACTCAGATATATTCATTTGGTATAATATGACATAAACATTTGTAAGAAATGATGCAAGACTCATTACTGTGACACATGAAACAAGAAAAACTACACAACTAATAAAAAAAAATTACCGCTTCAATAATTTACTTTTTGTACTCGAAAACAGTTTTATGGACCTAACTTCGGGAAACGATCGGGGCTTCGGAGCGAGTTCGCAAAACATTTGATTCAGATCGGGACTCCGAAGCGCGTTTCGCGAATCATTTGATTCTTGGCTTCGGACATTTGATTCAGATCTGGGGCCTCATTTATAAAACTGTGCATAGGATCCTTACTAAAACTCTACGTACGCACAAAAGCCAAAAACAGCATACGCAAAAAAATATTCAGATTTATAAAACCATGCGTACGCACACCTGCATGCAATTTTCACTTTATATATCACAGCCTACCTGATAATTTGCGTTCAGCACACAGATCCAAGAGCATGGCTCTAGGAAATCTAAAGCGGCTTATTAGCCACTCATCATCATGGGCTAGGAAATCCTCACGGTCCCTGAATGCTCTTTCCCTCCGAAGTCTGCCATTGGCATAGTCTTCCAGCAGTGCCAGCGCATCCATCATACAATATGCACTTAAGTGTTGCTGCAGTAGGCTATTTATGTTTTCAGCTATCAGATTTAATCATTTACACCTTATCACATTAATCACATAATGAGTGATAGGCCTACATCCATTTAAGATATATACATATAGTTCCTTTTATGTCTTTAAACTAAACATGCATGTATGTATCTTTAGGACCCATAATGGTGATTTAATGTTATTTGTATTTTTTGTTGTAACCGGGACCTATGAGTAACTTGTAAATATTGTAAATATTGAAATATGTCAAAGAAAATTTTGCCATTTTGCAAAGGGTTAATTCCCTTTATCCGCAGTCAGTTCCTCAACTCACCATCAGTGTCGCCAAACTGCTTTGTCTTCAAAATGTGCGTACACATGGGTCAGAGTTTGCGTGTAGGTGCGCATATTTTCACGTCAAGTTTTTCTTTATAAATCCCACCTTTTGCGCAGGAACTGGCGTACGCATGTTTTCAGCCCCGTTTTGTGCGTACGCAAGCTTTATAAATGAGGCCCCAGATTTGAATCAACCGAGTGGCGAATAGGCTCCGAAGTGCCGATCTGAATCAACCGAGTCGCGAACATGCTCCGAAGTGCCGATCTGAATCAACCGAGTCGCGAACATGCTCCGAAGTGCCTATCTGAATCAACCGACTCGCGAACAGGCTCCGAAGTGCCGATCTGAGTCAACCGAGTCGCGAACAGGCTCCGAAGTGCCGATCTGAATCAACCGAGTCGCGAACATGCTCCGAAGTGCCGATCTGAATCAACCGAGTCGCGAACATGCTCCGAAGTACCGATCTGAATCAACCGAGTGGCGAACAGGCTCCGAAGTGCCGATCTGAATCAACTGAGTCGCGAACATGCTCCGAAGTGCCGATCTGAATCAACCGTGTCGCGAACAGGCTCCGAAGTCCCGATCTGAAAACTTCGACCAAAGAATGTAAAAAATAACTTTATTTCTCTAATAACTCTACAACTCTATGAAAGACTCAGATCAAGTATCTAAAAATAAATCACTATGGTAAAAGATAAATAATAAGAGGAGTGAAGTTATACGTTCTGTTGTGTTTGGTCCTCACGCGCGTCTGACGCTCCGCGGCGCGTCTCCGCCCCTCACACGCGCATTTACAGCGCTAAATTAATCATCTTTGCTAATTATTATACATTTACTTCATTGTCAGCTTCAGGTACTTCATTTATTATTGTTCAATGAACTGTTTGAAACACAAAAAAAAAGGTTTCATTTCAGTAATAATTCAAAATTATCAAAATAAAATATATAAAACAATAGTTAATATGATGATTTATTATTAGAACTATTAATAGGTGTGCTACCAAATATTATTTTGGAATCTGCGATACTTTTTTAAGGATTCTTCGATGTATATTTTTTTTTAAAGAACAGCGTTTATTCAAAATATAAATCTCTTCTAACAATATTAATCTTTGATATCACTTCTTATCAATTTAACAAATCCTGAATAAAAGATTCTAAAATCTAATAAAGAATACAATTTCTTATTAAAAAAAAGAAAGGATAAAAATTTACTGACCCCAAACTATTGCACTGTAGTGAATATTGTTAGAAAAGACTTCTATTTTAAATAAATGCTCTTCTTTTTAACTTTACAATCATCAAAGAATCCTGAAAGAAGTATCACAGTTTCAGCAGCACAACTCTGATAATAAATCATCATATTATTCTGATTTCTGAAGATCATGTGACACTGAAGACTGGAGGAATGATGTTGAAAATCTCAGAAATAAAATAGATTTTAATGTATATTAAAATAAAAATAATGTTGTTTTACTTCCTAATAATATTTCACTTTTTTCCCTGTATTTTTGATCAAATAAATGCAGTTTTGATGTGTAAACTCCGGTAAGAAAAAAAAAAAAAAAAACATAAAAAATCATTCTGATCCCAAACTCTGACCGGTGTGTGTGTGTAGCACTTACACACTAATCCCCACAATAATAAAGATGTTAAATACTCATCTGAGGAGAAAACTATGTTGCATCATAATGAAAGGATGTGTGACGTACACTTTTCTGTAAACTGAGCCAAAATATGTTTCACTGATTTAGGGTAGAGTAAGAATATTTACTGCATTGCGCAAGTTAGTTCATAGTTAGATATAATTTTATATGCAATATTACCTTTTCTTTTCATCATCATATTTAAGAGTTCATGATAGTTAATGTTCAACCTTTATTTCTCAGTTGATTAATCCATCCACAATTCATAAAACACAACACATGCAACTGAGGTACAAGAAGTATTGACATCCAAAAGTCATTGAAATCATTTAAAAATCACATCGACAGGTTAAAAAAAAAAGCCTCAGGTCAAATATTAATTTATCACAAATTAACTGTTTGACAAACACTTCCTGCTCCGAAGTCCCGATCTGAATCAACCGAGTCGCGAAAAGGCTCCGAAGTGCCGATCTGAATCAACCGAGTCGCGAACATGCTCCGAAGTGCCGATCTGAATCAACCGAGTCGCGAACATGCTCCGAAGTGCCGATCTGAATCAACCGAGTCGCGAACATGCTCCGAAGTGCCGATCTGAATCAACCGAGTCGCGAACATGCTCCGAAGTGCCGATCTGAATCAACCGAGTCGCGAACATGCTCCGAAGTGCCGATCTGAATCAACCGAGTCGCGAAAAGGCTCCGAAGTGCAGATCTGAATCAACCGAGTCGCGAACATGCTCCGAAGTGCCGATCTGAATCAACCGAGTCGCGAACAGGCTCCGAAGTGCCGATCTGAATCAACTGAGTCGCGAACATGCTCCGAAGTGCCGATCTGAATCAACCGAGTCGCGAACAGGCTCCGAAGTCCCGATCTGAATCAACCGAGTCGCGAAAAGGCTCCGAAGTGCAGATCTGAATCAACTGAGTCGCGAACATGCTCCGAAGTGCCGATCTGAATCAACCGAGTCGCGAACAGGCTCCGAAGTGCCGATCTGAATCAACCGAGTCGCGAAAAGGCTCCGAAGTGCCGATCTGAATCAACCGAGTCGCGAACATGCTCCGAAGTGCCGATCTGAATCAACCGAGTCGCGAACATGCTCCGAAGTGCCGATCTGAATCAACCGAGTCGCGAACATGCTCCGAAGTGCAGATCTGAATCAACTGAGTCGCGAACATGCTCCGAAGTGCCGATCTGAATCAACCGAGTCGCGAACAGGCTCCGAAGTGCCGATCTGAATCAACCGAGTCGCGAAAAGGCTCCGAAGTGCCGATCTGAATCAACGGAGTGGCGAACAGGCTCCGAAGTCCCGATCTGAAAACTTCGACCAAAGAATGTAAAAAATAACTCTATTTTTCTAATAACTTTACAACTCTATGAAAGACTAAGATCACGTATCTAAAATAAATCGCTATAGTAAAGGAGAAATAATAAGAGGAGTGAAGTTTCCTACCGTTCTGCTGTGTTTGTTCCTCACGCGCATCTGACGCTCCGCGGCGCATCTCCGCCCCTCACACGCGCGTTTACAGCGCTAAATTAATCATCTTAGCTAATTATTATACATTTACTTCATTGTCAGCTTCAGGTACTTAATTTATTATTGTTCAATGAACTGTTTGAAACAAAAAAGGTTGTATTTCAGTAATAATTCAAAGTGATCAAAATAAAATATATAAAATAATTGTTTATATTTTAATATCCTTTAAAATATAATTAATTTATGTGATGTGCAGCTGTATTTTCAGCATCATTCCTCCAGTCTTCAGTGTCACATGATCTTTAGAAATCATGAAAATATGATGATTTATTATTAGAAGTATTAATAGTTGTGCTACCAAATATTATTTTGGAATCTGCGATAGTTTTTTAAGGATTCTTCGATGTATATATATATATATTTTTTAAAGAACAGCGTTTATTCAAAATATAAATCTCTTCTAACAATATTAATCTTTGATATCACTTCTTATCAGTTTAACACATCCTGAATAAAAGATTCTAAAATCTAATAAAGAATAAAATTTCTTATAAAAAAAAAGAAAGGATAAAAATTTACTGACGCCAAACTATTGAACTGTAGTGAATATTGTTAGAAAATATTTATATTTTAAATAAATGCTCTTCTTTTTAACTTTTTATTCATCAAAGAATCCTGAAAAAAGTATCACAGATTCCAAAATAATCTTTATCAGTAAAAATGTTGATAATTCTAATAATAAATCATCATATTATTCTGATTACTGAGGATCATATGACACTGAAGACTGGAGGAATGATGCTGAAAATACAGCTGTCCATCACATGAATAAATTACTGTGATGCGATTGAAGAAAGAGAGGACTCAAGTGCGAGAGCAATGACAATAGTCTTTAATTAAACAATGTCAAGCCACAGGTAAATCCAACAAAGGCGTGGGAGAAATGGATGAAACAGAGGAAGACCCATAGACTGGGTTGTACAAACAAACTCAGATGACCTCTGTGGCAGGAACGACCAGCAGACTGGCGAGGAGGAGGCTTAACAGGGCTCACGGAGGAGCCGGCGGTCGGTGCTCGCAGAGCGGGGAGATCTACTGACCAAACCCCGACGAGACAGGACAGGACAGGACAGGACAGGACAGGACAGGACAGGACAGGACAGGACAGGACAGGACAGGACAGGACAGGACAACACTGAATGTGCAGACGCCAATGACCGATACTCATAGGTGACAATAATCTGACAAAGAGACAAGGAAACGAGAGGGTAGAAGTAGCCATGATAATGAGGCAGGATGAGAAACAGGTGGAGGGAAATTATCTTATTGGGAAGTGGAGACAGCTGTGAAACAGAAACGGAGAGTGAGGGGGAAAATGAGAAGAGTAACCAGCAGAGGGAGACAGAGAGAGAGACAGGATCATGACAAGACCATGACAATTACACCTTCATGTATATTAAAATAGAAAAATGTTAATAATATTTCACAATATTACGTTTTCCAGTATTTTTGATCAAATAAATGCTGTCTTGATGAGTAAATTAAATTCCTGTAAAAAAACATTAAAAATCATTCTGATCCCAAACTCTGACCGGTAGTGTGTGTATGTGTGTGTGTGTGTGTATATATATAAGCCCACTAACAGACTAGGCAAGGCAAGTTTATTTATATAGCACATTTCATACACAATGGTAATTCAAAGCGCTTTACATAAAAGAAAGTAAAATAATCATAAAGAAAAATTATAACAAAAATAAAACAAGCAATTTTAAAACTTTTATAATGATTAAAAAATTTACTTAATTAAAATGAATTTAAAAACGGTTACAAAATTATTTTACATAAAAAAAAAACAATGAAAATATAGTGCAATCAGGTATGACATTGCACAGTGCTCATTCAATAAATGCACAGCTAAACAGATGAGTTTTAAGTCTAGATTTAAATGTGACAAGTGTTTTAGCACATCTGATCTCTTCTGGAAGCTGATTCCAACTGCGAGCGGCATAGAAACTAAAAGCAGATTCCCCTTGTTTTGTGTGAACCCTTGGTATTTCTAACTGCATTACTTGAGGATGTGCTAATCGCTTTCCTGATATTGATGATCTTCTCAGAAAAGAAGGATGCAAACTCATTGCATTTGCTGTCTGAGAGCATTTCACTGGGAATCTGACTTCAGTCTATGTCTCGTAACTTTGAACGCTCCTCTGGTTTCAGTTGTGTTTTTGTTTATTTTGGCGACGTATAAATAAAGTCTTCCCATCTGCCTACACTTGAGTCTTCGCCTCTTGCGATCCGTGACACTACGTCCTTAATAACAATGGATGAAAAGTTTAGAGCCCTATATTGATTCAGTGTTTTATTTTTGTCGTCGTCATTTGTTAATTATTTAAGTATAACAAATATTTATGTATCTATTTATTGTAGGCCTATTTTATGTTTTTTATTTAGCCTATATTATATTTATATTATTATTTTCTGTCCTTTTATGTTGTTTACGCTATCTGTTCCGGGCCGGGTTTTCCTATAACAATGTAGCCTAGCCTATCTTAGCTCTTAAAAGCGCTTTCTACGTGCAAGTTTATGAACGTTAGCCGCAATTCCTCGCGTGTTTCCCAAAAATGTAGGCTACTGAACTCGTAGAACGCGAGAACAGGCTACTACTATGTTCTACTTGAATCGCTGTCCATTCGCAAAGTTCTGAACTTGGCTATACTAACCTTATATGGAATCGTATTCTGAACGTTTAATCGAACAATCGTCATCTGTTGTGTATTAGGAATCAAGACAGGTAAAAAAAAAAAAAAAAAAAAAATTATATAATGACATTCTATATAGATAGATCATTGGAGCTAACATTCTAGGGTAGAATGTCATTCTATAGGCTATAGATCATTGGAGCTAACTGACTCTTGTCGTATCCGGTCGGCAAAACAGCAAATTTCAGCGCTGTCTTCTGTTCCTCTTTTAGATAAAAACCCAAGTCTAAATCGTTCATTGTCATATAGATCTTTCAGATTTAGGTCTGGATTTCCATGCTACTATGATGTTGCCATTAAGATAACGTTCGCAACATGAGGTCGGGAACATTTTAACATAATCTATTTAACATCATTTATTTATATTAAAGATTAGCACACACCTAAAAAAATGCACTTACTACTACATCATGTCTACTTATACTACTAGATTCTCTTAATAGCACCCAGTCCTGTCTGTGGGTTTTTTTTTTTTTTACACAAACCTTAACAATGTCTTGTAGGCTACGTTTTCTATTCTTATATATATATATATATATATATATATATATATATATATATATATATATATATATATATATATATATATATATATATATATATATATATCTCATCAACACATTTGGGTATGTATTTGAGGATGTTTGCACTGATAACATTAGTATATATTTACAGAAGTGTTGCCTCTTTTAAATCCATTTTTTCCTTATTTTCCATTCAACATCCACAAGAGCTTTTTTTATTTACCGTTAAAATTACATTTATTCTTCCATCTGTATCTTATGTCAGACTCATACTGTATGTAACTATGTACTGTGTATTTTTTCCCCCTGATAATTACAGAAACATGGTATGAGATATACTTCATCAAGAGAAACATCAATATTCATATGGCAGAGCTTTTTATTTTGCTGTAGAAGAAATAGCAGGAACATAATCTCCAGGAAATTGTACTTATACCCAGTTCTCTCACAGTTAATGAAATACAAGTGCAAATGAAGTAAATGCGACCCCCCCCACACCCCCCCAACAAAAACAAAACATAAAGATAAAGGATCCTAAAATCACACCATACAGATTTAAGAGAATATAGTGATTATAGCATTCAAGTTAATTTACAGAAACATCAAAACACAGTAGACATTATTCCAGTAATGCATTAAGTCGGCATGAACATTATAATAAACTGCGAAAATATTAGCATGATAATGATCACTTGTCTTTCAAAATCAAACCATCTGAGTGTGAAGATATAAACCATACATAATAAGAGCAAAATGTTTGAATCGATTTATGGTAATGATTGGTAATTATTTTTCTTAAACATTTTGTTATACATACAGTACAGCAGTCTTATAAATGGCAGGAGTTAAAGGATTTTCAATGGAAATGATTAATTGCATGAGGACTTCGACATGCAAAAACCTTCATTATTTGATGGACCCGCATTTCAAAAACACTATTGCTTTATTTTGTGAAAAAAGAATAGTCTGTATCTACAGTATCCAGTTACTGCATTCAATTGCTTAATAAAAGAGACAATCATTTTGAGGGGACAGTTTACTGATGTGCAGCTGATATGACTTCAGATGTTTCTCCACCACCATTATTAGTGTGAAAACACATCCACACTTTGGCATTGCAAGTATTGACATACAGGCTTCAAAACAGAGGTATAAACTCTTAATGGAAATAATATTTCCACAAGCAGCATTCTTGGTACAAATTTTGCAAAAAATAAATAAATAATAATAATAATAAAAGTACATATACATATATATTAATAGCTAAAATGACTTTTCTATGATCAAGATTGCATCAATGCAAAGGTACTCTTAAACAAAATACAGCAATTTTCTGACATTGATGATATTGCATGTAAATCAACAATTTACAATATGTTTTTATGCTTTTTATTCAAACATCTTACAGTAAATCCACTGACTGGATTAATACGGACCCTCAAGCAAACTGAGGTGAAGTGTCTTGCTCAAGGACACAATAGTGGCAATGGTAAATCCAGTAGTGAATATACTAAATATCATCAAAAAGCTGAATAATAATGATACAGTTGGTTTATCTATATCACTCAGCCTTACAGTGAACAGAAAGTTTCTTCATCACCCCAAAACATAAATGCAAAAACAGTAATGCATGCAATTTAATGATAAAATGGCTATTCGTAATGCAGGTTAAATTAATTGCTCACCTACTGTAGACTGTGTACACATTTAAAACCGTAGTGAAAGTTACGCCATTTAAAAAATACAAAACATATAAAATACGTCAGAGAGCGTTTAAAATAAAAGTTGGAAATAACACTTTCTCTTCATTTCCCACGCAACAATCTCCGCACCGTTTGCTGGTATTACTATTATGTACGTAAAGGCTTAATGCCTAGAAGCTAAAAAGCTTAGCACTGATATACTTTAAAAATACAGAAACACAAGACGAGACAGGGAGCCGAGGCGTCGAATAAGTTAGAGTTTATATGTGCGTTTACTAGTAAACTAGCCATACTTTAAGGTGAATGATGGATAATGTCTCCAGAAGTTAATCAAATCTGTAAAAGTAATTTGTCAGAAAATAAATGTAGGGTTAGGGGTCAAGTTTGTGTATGGGTTAGACAGAACAAGGAATAGTTCACAAAATATAAATAAATAAATAAATATTTATTTATTTTATATAAATACATATTAATTTTATTTTTGTGAACTATTCCTTAAAAAAAAATATATGTCTATTTTTCGATAGCTAGGTAAATCTGTGTGTGTGTGTATTAGTGTGTGTTTGTGTATGAACACAGTGAATCTTCTTTCCATCGACGCTCCTTGTGCACTTTCTTATTAGACAGGCTGCAAAATGACATAAAAAGGGAATTAGTTCACTTGAATTACCCTAAACTGCGATATCTCTTTTAATCACAAGACATTAACTGATGGACTGGAGTGGTGTGGATTATCGTGATGTTTTTATCAGCTGTTTGGACTCTCATTCTGACGGCACCCATTCACTGCAGAGAGAGCCATTGGTGAGCAAGTGATGCAGTGCTATATTTCTCTGAATCTGATGAAGAAACAAACTCATCTACATCTTGGATGGCCTGAGGGTTTTTGGATGGTATATTGCTTTAAGTTTGATGACAAAAAAGATTGTGCAGAATGCTTTCTTCCGGTTGCATTGAACACACAATGATCTCAATATTAATGCACGTTTAGCAGCTATCAGACTGGATACACATTCACACATTACCAGCTCACTGCTGGTTAGACATTTGTCCTGTGTAGTAGTAAAAAAACAACAAAAGATGATCGCATGCTGTCTGTCTTTGTCTGACACTTACAGAGAGATGTGAATGATTTATTATTTTCGACTGTCTGGATGGAAATATTGGGGTAAATTCAAACATTCTTGGAGAGACTCATAATGGTACATTTCTGTTCCAGATGGATTACAATCAAATCTGTCAAACGCTGCCAATTTAGTCAAAATACTTGTTGCCATGCTAAGAAAGACAAGATGGGATCCTAAAGTGACGTGGCATGTTGCTATGAGAACAGTCCAGTGCGCTTACCTTTGGGGATCAGCATCTGCAAGCTTAGGAAATGGGGCTAATAAAAACAAAAGAAGAAGTAATTCAATCAAAATGTGTTATAATGCAGCAGAAAATGCACATAATGTGTGCACGCGTGTTTCGAAAGGTGACCATTTAAAGGTGCGGGACAAAAGCTATCGCATAGAAAACTACCTGACAGATACTGTTTTGTCCACAATCATTAATATAAAAGTAAAGCAAAAGGGTTTAAAAGACTTACAATTAGTAATATTCTGTGTTGGGGAAAGTTACTTTTAAAAGTAATGCATTACAATTTTGTGTTGCTCCCTAAAAAGTAACTAATTGCAATGAATAGTTACTTTTTATGGAAAGCAATGTGTTACTTGTTTGAAAAAAAAATAACTCCGATATTTTCTTGCACATTAAGAAGTAATGGGTTACTTTACTGGTTATGTGAAAAAAGTCGCATTACTTTTAATGCATTATCCCAACACTGTTAATATTATTTAGCCATCCCTGATTGCTGTTAAATGGTGCATCACTTATGTTATAATTCATTCTTTTGGTTTGTGATTTAACCTGATCATTCTGACCTCAAGAGGGTTTTATTTTTTCTGAAAATGCTAGTTAATATTCTCGCATCTACAAAACACAATTTTTTTTTTCAGGCCTAAGATCAATCAGTTCCAAAATGAAACAAAAAACAAAACCTGTGTTAAATGAAAGAAAAAAGTTGATAAAAAGATTGAATCTTAGATTTGGTGATAATATAGTGTAATGAGAGATTTAAAATCAATTTGTAAAAGGCCAGTCATTTTTTACCAAGAACGCCAAATTAGGTACAGTGAATGATTTTCAGCTTTTAAACTTCAGCATGTAATTCATCGCACAATGCTTACAACCAAGTGACATAAGCATAAATGATTCTTTAAATTGTGTGTTTGACAGCAGAGAGATTTTCTGGCACTTAATCCAGTATTGCTGTTCTCATATCAAATAATAAAAATAAATCAGAACCTTTTCGAGTACAAATCAGTTTTGGAGTTCCAAGTGTTTCCAAAGGAGCCTTTGGACATTTCATCAGTAATGTTGACAGTAGAAGGATCATCTCTGTAAAATATCAGATAGAAACATCATAAAATCAATTAAATATAAGAGTGTGTGTCCATGAAAACAATCATAAAACATCATTTTGACTCAAAATTGTAATGCAATGGTGAATGCTTGACAATTTCTCATTCCAATGTTTATTAAATGACAATATTTTTCTTTGATTCAACTTGTTGATGTGTATATTTAATTCTTTCTCTAGTGTATATGTATGTATGTTTATACAGACCCCATGCTAAAATCAATGTTAAGTATTACCCTATAGTTTTTTTTTAAAACAACAAAAACTATAGTATTGCATGCTATTGTGGGAATTAGTTAGGAAAATCTGGTTCATACTTGTAATGTGCCTCCAATGGCACTTGTACGATTCCTTCTTCCTCTGCCAAAATACTTTGCTCCTCCTGGCAGTAAACACAGGGAGAAAGAGCAAGAGAGAGAGAGTTGTATTCCCGTCCAGCCAAAGAGAACTTCAGAGAGCCTTTGAGATTAAATAAATTTGCTGAAGGACATTTTGGCAGATCGATTCCTGTTCCATTTGTTTGGCATGAAATGCATGCATTCAGATACTGAGGTGGGTGAATTGGGGTCTCTCTATAAGACACGTATTATAGCAATTTTAGCAAGAGTAAAACACAAGCTTTTGTGCCAAGGGGTCAGAAAGACTCTGAAAGCAGGGAAATCAAGCAACAAAACAGGAGCACAAATAAGATCTCCTCATTAAAGCAGGACCTCAAAAACTCACCGAAGAAAACTCATGCTTTCTTTTTATTCAGCTTATATAAATAAACTCAAGTCAAGCTGTACAGACATTTACCAATTGCTCATGTTTTTAGGGGTCTAAACAGTGAAGTATTCATAGCAGGTCATTATTTGTTCCCTATTTTTCTTTTTAAAACTTTTTTTCACTGTGTGGCAAGTCGTCACCAAATTTAGCATTGAGGTTATTTCACTGGATGACTTTAATCATCTCAAATATGTGATGGATTAGTGCTACCTAACAATGAGAGTACCAAAAATATTAAATATAAGCACTCAGCGCTGTTGGTCGGCTACAAGACAGATGTGAGATTTATTAGTCGCTTTTCATAGTTCTTCCAGTTCTTCTGACTGGGTTTTTGAGAAATGTTTTATAATATGCAAAAATCATCTTCTCATGAACTACGCAACTGATCTGAACAAAACTGGGCATGCATGCTATTTGGACATATAAATAACTAAATGAGAAGAAATGGATGAAAAATGTAAGCAGAGTTTCTCAAAAACTACATTTTGAAACCTGAATCCAATTGAAAAACCATTTTAACAAGAGTGATTTATGTACAGTATGCAATGATTTCTGCACAAATAAATCTATTACTAAAGTATTCTGATCATGTTTAATAAGTAGAAGTATGAGTAAATGTTATACCACTGAAATCTGACAGAGGGCGACACGTTGCTGACGATTTGGCTTAATGTAATTGACCTTCCTTCAAAAGTTTGGGCTCAGAATGATTTTTTTGGTTTATTCAGCAAGTATGCATTAAATTGATCAAAACTGACATACAGTCATTTATAATGTTACGAAAGATTTCCATTTCAAATAAATGCTGAAACATTATATTCATCAAAGAACCCTGGAGGCTGGAGTAATGTTGCTGAAAATTCAGCTTTGATCACAGAAATAAATTGCATTTTAAAATTTACATAATTTACATTTAATAATATTTCATTTAAAATAATATTACTTTTTTTTTTTTTTTGCTGTATTTTCGATTAAATAAACGCAGCCTTGGTGAGCAGAAGAGACTTCTTTCAAAAAAAAAAAAAGATTTTCTTGATTCGATTAGTGCTTCTTGTAAAATCCCTCTATTGATCTTTAATTTTAGGCACATCTGTGCATTGCATTTGTTCTTTTACTCTGCTTGGACCTTGAATTGCAGCTTGCAGCCACGTAACAAGAGCTTATTTACAGTGAATGTTACATTTAGATAATAAATCACCTCTCGCTCAGCATCCTCCAGTTTCTTCTTCTTGCTCTCGGGCATGAGGTCATCGAGCCAGCTTAGATCTCGCTTTGTGAAGATAAAATCCAGAAGCTTTCTAATGAAGACCAGCGCCAACACCTGCCGACAGCAAATCACTATTTCAGTTATTACATATTACTCAAAAAACATGAGTTGAAACGGTTAAGAGATGCTTAACGAGGCAGTTACTCTACCAGACACGCTTGGACATGTTTGACCAACTATATGCTATTACTATCCATCTATGATAATCATTTACTGTGGTAAATATTAACAATAATATCAAAAAGTTCAGTATGTACCATCATGGGAAAGACGATGGCGGCTCTGGAGGTCTTGATGACCCAGAGGAGAACCAGACAGCTGAGCTGGATGATGGTGAACAGATGAACCTTTCGGAGTGGGACATGTCTCAGGTAAATGAAGTCTGGCTGGTGTTTAGCTGGCATCCCGAATAACCTCAAACGATCAAAAAACTAAAATAATAGAAGAAAAGGAGAAATGTGTGCATTAGAGCAATAGTTCTCAGTCAGGGGCTTCAAGGTGACTTAAAATAAGAGCACAGCAGCTATATAAAAAAAATTTTTTTATTTTAATTAATCTGTTTTACATCTTTGAAGAACCAGGGTTCCCACAATCTTGGAAAACCTGGATATATGAGGAACCCTAATTTTAAAAGTATGATTCCTAGACCTGAAAGAGTAATGAAAATAAAAAAAATGTCATCACTCCACGGGCATTTTATATTGAATATACAATTATGTTATGTAAATGTCATGTAAAAAATCTGTATATATAAAATATATATATATATTTTTTTTTTTTTTACTAAACTAAACCTTTTTAATTCGGCTAGTTGTAATACAAATTCCAAACTTTTAACTACTAAAAATGACAAAAACAACAAAATTATTCAAACTAATATTTAAAAGAAACTATAAAAATAAAAAAATATATAAAATACTTTAATAGTATCTGAATGTTACTAAAATAGCACAGCTTTGAATCGTATTGTGGACACTGCATTAGAGATTACCTACAGTAACATGAGCTTTTTACAGAATAACAGAAATAATAATAATAATGATTTGGCAAGTCTGAAAAGTTGTAAAAGCTTAAAGAAACTCTAGTGTGTTTACCTGTATTCCTCTCAGTGAAGATGCGCCCATGTAAAGGAAAACTCCATACAGCACTGGCATTGGAATAAACTAAGGAATAAATAATAAAATAAACATTTTCATTACATACATTTTCACCCGAGTTCCTCTTAAAATGTTACAATCTTAAGAATTTTAAATGTAAAAAATGTTGTGCAAAAATAGTCATAATTTAATGTTATATGATCATATTGTATAATGACTTCTTACTGTTCAAATGATCAAGTAAAATTAGATTTGAAGCCTTTTAATGTGCATTTCCATTAAAGCGTTTCTACAGTATAACTAAAACAACAGAGCACAATGCTAGCAAAGCTTATGTTCTCGTTTCGATTGCCAGGGAATGAATGAACTGTGCTTATGAAAAAGGAGTACAGTTTAGTACCTTTTATGAAAATAATAAAATAATAATAATGCACTTTAAGAGAATATACTTAAGTGTGCACTTAATGCACGCCTTAGTTTTAGAACTAAATGTTGTTGTTGTTTTTTCTGAAGACACTTAATTACTTTATTTTGCAAAATATGTTTAAATTCATATACAATATGAACATATGAACAACTTTAATGTGCTTTTTGACCCACTAAAATAGCACTTAAGTACATTTTTATATGTAATTTCATATTTTTTTTTTATATGCTTAGTGTACTGACTAAATGTACAGATAAATATTTATATAATTAAAACATACTTTAATGTCTTTTCTATTTACATTTTATGTCATGTACTTCAATATATTTACAATTAAACATTTGTAATGATGAAGCTGCAATTTAGTACATATAAAATAAACTAACTTTAAATGTAATACTAAATAACACACTCCAGTTAAAATGCTAATCAAGCACTTTACATGAGGTTTAGTATGTCAGTCAACAAATCGAAATATACGTACTTCTTTAAAGCACAACAGAAGATTATTAAAACAATGATTTCAAACTTGTAATCTAACATCATTAAAAGTGTAGAGTCATTCATTTTACTATTTTAGTACATTTAAGTGGCCTTTTATTTCAATAAAAAAAAATATACTTTTAAGATTTGAATTATCTATAAGTGCACATTTAGTGTAATTAAGCATAATTTTTTCACAAGGGTGTATGCATAAGATGCATAAGTTTGAATGTAATGCAAATCATTTTAGATAAACACTTCAGCCAAATGCATAAATCTAAATGCAATCATGGATATCCTGATCCCCGAGCTCCAGACCTTCAGCACTGAAGTCATGAATACAGAGCAGCCCATGAGGAGGAAGATCATGAGCCCGGTGACCCGCTGCTCTCTGATCCCGAGGAACTTGGGCTGTTCTCCTGGCGCCGAACACTCGGACTCCAGCTTCAGACTGTTGACGTGGCTGATGGACAGGACCGTCGCTGCCACGAACCACGGCAGCCCCATCAGAGAACAGACACCCAGCATCACACCCACAATGAACAGGTCCAGATGATAGCCACAGCCTTTCTGTAGGAACAAGACGTCAAACGAAGGGTTAACTCGTTCCATTCAGACTTGACTGACAGTTTGAGGAAACAAGCAGCACCTTCAGCTTGTGCTCCTTCCTGTTGATGATCACAGCTGTGATCTGCTGGTCCATAAAGATGAGGATGGTGCAGAGGAGGGCGGGAAATACTGAAATCACACACGTCCACCACGGGTTCGGACCCAGCGGGTTAATGAACCACCCACGGTCATCACGAGTTGGCTGAAAACATGTTGCAAGATATATTAAACCGGCAAAAATCTATTCTTATCCAGTCTTTTAAAATATATATATATAGTTTTGTTAAAGTTAACATATTGCTAACATAATACAGGTACAGCTCAACAAATTAAAAAGTTGTGGAAAAGTTCATTTATTTCAGTAATTCAACTCAAATTGTGAAACTCGTGTATTAAATAAATTCAATGCACATGGACTGAAGTAGTTTAAGTCTTTGGTTCTTTTAAATGTCACATTGAACAAAAACCCACCAATTCACTATCTCAACAAATCAGAATATGGTGACATGCCAATCAGCTAATCAACTCAAAACACCTGCAAAAGTTTCCTGAGCCTTCAGTGTGGTCTCTCAGTTTGGTTCACTGGGCTACACAATCATGAGGAAGACTGGTGATCTGACAGATGTCCAGAAGACAATCTTTGACTCCCTTCACAAGGAGGGTAAGCCATAAACATTAATTGCCAAAGAAGCTGACTGTTCACAGAGTGCTGTATCCAAGCATGTTAACAGAAAGTTGGAAGGAAAAAGTCACTGCACCCATTTACCAAGAAATTTCTAATTTCAATTTCATCAAAAATCACTTCATGCTTCCTTCTGCTGATCAGCTTTTTGAAGATGCTGATTTCATTTTTCCAGCAGGATTTGGCACCTGAGCACACTGCCAAAAAGTGAAAGTGAAAGTGAAAGTGAAAATCGTGACATTTGGTGCTCTGCATTTAAGTGAGAAGTGAACACACTGTGAACACAAACCCGAAGCAGTGGGCAGCTACAGTATATATCCAGCGCCCAGGGAGCAAAAGCAACAAAGGTTGGTTAAATGACCATGGTGTTGGTGTACTTGACTGGCCGGCAAACTCCCCAGACCTGAACCCCAGGGAGAATCTATGAGCTAATGTCAAGAGGAAGATGAGAAACAAGAGACCAAACAATGCAGATGAGCTGAAGACCACTGTCAAAGAAACCTAGGCTTCCAGACCACCTCAGCAGTGCCACAAACTGATCACCTCCATGCCACACTGAACTGAGACAGTAATTAAAGCAAAAGGAGCTTCTACCAAATACTGAGTACATGTACAGTAAATGAACATACTTTCCAGAAAGCCAATTATCGGTTATTGGTGTAATGAAGTATTCTAATTTGTTGAGATGAATTGGTGGGTTTTTTTGTTAAACATGAGCCAAAATCATCACTATTAAAAGAACCAAAGACTTAAACTACTTCAGTCTGTGTGCACTGAATTTATTAAATACATGAGTTTCACAATTTGAGTTGAATTACTGAAATAAATGAACGTTACCATGACATTCTAAGTTAGAGAATTAATTTATTCAATTGAGCAGAGGTGGGTAGAGTACCCAAAAACTTTACTCAAGTAAAAGTAAAAGTAATTCTAGAAATATTTACTCAAGTAAAAGTAAAAGTACTAGTCTTGAATAGTTACTTGAGTAAGAGTAAAAGAGTATCGGATAAAAAATCTACTCAAGTAGTTAGTTACTAGTTACTTTGGGTCATATATACGGAGCCTATTTTTATTTAGATATATAGATAAAATGTATGTAATGTATGTGTGTGTGTGTGTGTGTGTGTGTGTGTGTGTGTATAAATGTATATATTTCATCAGCCTTTACTCCAATTTATGTAATTTATTATAAAACCCTGTCTGTTTACTTAAGTAACAGAGATGTCATGCCATAACATATTTTTAATACAACTGACTTTATATTAAATGTGAATTTAACATTGAAAGTTAATGTGATATAAATATTGCTACTAATCTTTCATTGTTCAGAAAGAGAGCAAATAACATTTACATTATTAAAGATCATTTTCACTGACAGTCTAGAGTTCAATCACTCTCAGAAACTCCCATTAAAATCACTGAAACTGTTAACACTGTGAAATCAATATCTTAATTATAGATTCGTACACACATCTGCACTTTGTTGTTTCTGACGAGAGAATTAGCCAGGAAGAGGTATTCAGTCAGTGAGCGAGTGAAGGAAGCACCGACATTTCAGCGATGACTCATCGGAACACCTCTGATTGGCCATTGCATTCAAAAGCTCAACAGAACCGTGTGTGATTGGTTAATCTGCAGCGCTGTAAAAACGCGTCTGTCTCTGGCTCAGCGCCAGCAAGCGATCACAGATCTGAATTTAGCGGCTGATGATATGACTCGCTGAACATACTCGTACCGGTGTGATTGTATTAAAATTAATAAAATCTTAATCGGCTATTTTTTGTCTTTTGGAAGATGCATTCAACTTGAATCCCCTCTGTTATAAGCCACACACGTACAACAAACTAATGTAACAGTGGTATCATGTATACGGTAATCCAATGTAGCCCAAGTTATTACCTGTTAAACAGTAGACAGCACACGCGTTCATCTAATAAGGATCTCCATCGCAAGCAAATAATGGCTTTTGCAGATTTGCTTTCAATTCAGTGAAGTTCCATAGCCCCGTTTTCAACGCTGCTGATGATCTTAAACGTTACAACTCTCTGAGTGAACCGCTTCAGACGCTCAGCGCGTGCGGCAGGGAACTGAACGACTCATTCAAACTGATTCACGAACCAATTCACTCGCTTGCCAACTGGTTTCATCAAGCCTTTGAACAGAATTGACTCAAAAGAATGAATCATTCGCGAATGGGCATCGCTCATTGCCCAGAGAAAAGTAGACGGCGCGTTTGGAATAAACTGAAGCATTTATAACATTTATTGCCTGAAGATAAAGTAACGAGAGGGGCGTCGCCCACAGTAACGAAGTAAAAGTACAGATTTTTCCCCAAAAATTTACTCAAGTAAGAGTATAAAGTACCCATCTTTAAATATACTCCGAAAAGTATTAGTTACCATGAAAAATTACTCAAGTAAATGTAACGAAGTAAATGTAACTCGTTACTACCCACCTCTGCAATTGAGCATAACACTGTATATTTCACTGCACAAATTATATAATGTCATTGTGCATATTCCTTAATTTGTTCCACTGTACAAGATAACACTTTGTATATTTTCTAAAATGTTTCATTTTCATCATTTATTCTACTTTTACAGTTCACAATATCTCATTTGTGTTAATTAAATAAAAATAGATTAAGATAAAAAAATAAAATAAAAAATTCTCAAGTCAACATCATAATCATTTAAATTCTAAGACAAACAAACCTTAAACTCATTGGGGACCTGCAGTTTGGGGGAAGGCACACCTAAAGCATAATCCACCAAAACCATCGTCAAAATAGTGATGAAAACAGCAAAGTCACTGATGATGGCTCTGACCTGGAGGAAACAGGATTTACAATCATTATTCCCCATCCTCACAGCAGCAGCAGATACTCCACAGTAACACAAGAGGGCGCAAGAGCACGTATATCTCTACCGCGTCGTGATAATATAATGCCGCAGAAGGCAGCGGGGGCTCTCAGACAGACAGTGGGCGGATGATGACTGCAGTACCTTGGTGGGGAAGTAGCGGCTGGTCTTGAATTCTTTGAGGAACGCTGACATGGCCACAGTAGAGAAGAAGACAACTACAGACCAGAAGAGAACGTCAGGAACGTACGGACCATGAGGACCGCAAGCGGACCCCACAAATTCTCCTTTCTTCTCAATGCAGTCCTGAAAGGAGAAAGAGAAATTATGGATTAGACTAGCTCTTTTTTTTTAAAGACTCATTTGGTGGTGACCTCTTTAAATTCTATGAATTACTCAATCTGTTTAACATTTTAATTTAATTTAAAATTTGTTGCTCACTGAAAGACAACAGCAGCAATGATCTTTTTGATTTTATGGTGATTTAACAAATGTAATCCGGTTCAAATGTCCTTAATCTTATTTTAACTTAATCTCTATCATGCCACTCAAATCAGTAAATTTAAATTCCCATCAAACATAAAATGCTTGGGATAGCTTTGTTTAAAAGACTCAGTAGAAATATGCAATTTGCTGCAGTTCTTTGATATTTATATGGCCAGAAAGAATGAAATTCTTATGCTGATCTCAAATAATATGTCTTAGTAAGATGATATTTAAATAGTTTGTTTTATGATCAACGCTATGTAGTTTCAAAACAAATAATGCAGTGCAATACAATGACTGAGAGATGAACAAATAAATGTTCCTCAAAAGCCTGAAGATCATATTTGATAAAAACATTTGAACAGGATTTTTCTAATAAATACTGTCTGGATAATCAAGTAAAACTAAACTATTTCAGCAACTCCAAAAAAGTCTAATCTATCAATTAGTTAAGAGATGCATGTAAATTGTGTTGATCATGTGCAGGCCTCTGATATTTGCATATAAAATATGATATGTTAAAAGTAGTTGTAAACCAGTCAGGGATTCTCAAAAGTCACAAATGCAATTCTGACCTGAACTTCCAGAGCCTCCCAGTAGATCTCAGGAGCTGAGACGTTGTTCTGCTCCCAATACTGAAGAGTGGCATTGTTGGGGTTTGCAGGCTCAATACAGGAACATCTACAAGAGGAGAATACTGAGGGTGAAATGCATTTTGTTTCTATAATACTATTCTCTGGGTCTTTATGTTCACCTGTAAGTGGTGAGTTTCTCCAGATTGTTGTTCATATTAATGGGATACGTCTCCCCAAGATGAATGAGCTTCTCCATGGCCTCATAGATGAAGATGATGCAGATGAGAGAGGCAAAGGCCTCCTCCGTGAAGCGTGTGATGTAACAGACGAGGGAGCTGGCATCAGTGGCCACCAGCAGCAGACAGAGGAACGCCGTCCACAGCCCAATACACGTCCTGAGGGACAGGTACGACAGCCCATACTCCCTGCACACAAACACACCGAGAGCCATGACTGATGTTAACACAAGCTGAAGCGTACACAGGCTGTATGAAAGATTTCAAGTCTGAAGGGATGTAGGTCTCCTAAGAGTTTTCTAATTGTGGCTGCTAAGCAGTTTCTAGAGTGTTCTAGACAGACAGAAGAACGACAGACAGACAAACAGACAAACGAATCAAAGAAAGAACAACAGATAGACAGACAGATAGAAGAACGACAGACAGACAGACAGATAGAAGAACGACAGACAGACAGAAGAACGACAGGCAGACAGACAGACAGAAGAATGACAGACAGACAAACAGACAGACGGATAAAAGGAAGAACGACAGACAGACAGATAGATAGAAGAATGACAGACAGACAGACAGACAGATGGATTAAATAAAGAACGACAGACAGACAGACAGATAAAAGGAAGAACGACAGACAGACAGATAGATAGATAGAAGAATGACAGACAGATAGACAGACGGACAGATAGAAGAACAACAGACAGACAGATAGACCGGTAGATAGATAAAAGAACGACAGACAGACAGAAGAACGACAGACAGACAAACGGACAAACGAATCAAAGAAAGAACAACAGATAGACAGACAGATAGAAGAACGACAGACAGACAGACAGACAGACAGACAGAAGAACGACAGACAGACAAACGGACAAACGAATCAAAGAAAGAACAACAGATAGACAGACAGATAGAAGAACGACAGACAGACAGACAGACAGACAGAAGAATGACAGACAGACAAACAGACAGACGGATAAAAGGAAGAACGACAGACAGACAGATAGAAAGAAGAATGACAGACAGACAGACAAACAGACAGACAGAAGAACGACAGACAGACAAACAGACAAACGAATCAAAGAAAGAACAACAGATAGACAGACAGATAGAAGAACGACAGACAGACAGACAGATGGATTAAATAAAGAACGACAGACAGACGAATAAAAGGAAGTACGACAGACAGACAGATAGATAGATAGAAGAATGACAGACAGATAGACAGACGGACAGATAGAAGAACAACAGACAGACAGATAGACCGGTAGATAGATAAAAGAATGACAGACAGACAGAAGAACGACAGACAGACAGAAGAACGACAGACAGACAGACAGACAGACCGATAGATAGATAGATAGATAGATAGATAGATAGATAGATAGATAGATAGATAGATAGATAGATAGATAGATAGATAGATAGATAGATAGAACGACAGACAGACACACAGACAGATATAATAATGACACAGACAGACAGATAGAAGAACGACAGACAGACAGAATGACAGACAGACAGACAGACAGACAGACAGACAGACAGACAGACAGACAGATAGATAGATAGATAGATAGATAGATAGATAGATAGATAGATAGATAGATAGATAGATAGATAGAAGAACGAACGACAGACAAATAAAATAACATCAGACAGACAGATATAATAATCACAGACAGATAGATAGAAGAACGACAGACAGACAGAGCGACCGACAGACAGACAGACAGATAGATAGATAGATAGAATTATAATTAATAATATAATTAATTTATACAGTTTAAATAAGTGTTTGCACTAAGCAATATAAAAACAAAACAAAAAAACACAGAGTTCTTTATATCATACATACTTGCAGAATTTGAATAATATTTTCTCAAACACAAGGACAGGTCCAGTGCTGCCCAGAATAGTGAGAGGCTGGCCGGCAAAAAGTGAGTAAGCCATTCCAGTCATGGAGGCTCCAAACAGTGATTCAATTGCACTCTGGGAAAAGGGGAGAAAATGTCACTAAGCATCATGTTTACATGACTACACTAATACAGATTCAAATATTAATGACTAGCCAACTAGGCCAATTAGATGAGCCTGATGTGTGCAGGTGTTCTTACTATGCGTCCCTCGGTGGCTTCTCCCAGCAGTCCTCCGAAGGTGATAACAGGGGACATGCAGGCGCAGTACAGGAACAGGAAAGAGGCCAAACACTGCAGGCTGAGCGCATCTGTGAAATCTGACAGGAAGTGAGGAGCCTTCCTCTTCACATCCAGAACCAATCCACCAAAAATCCTGACAAAAAACACCAGACACAAGATTTATGTCGTCTGAGCTGCAGAAAGAGATGGAAAACTGGCTTCAACTAAATTCACAGTGTTACATTCCACAAAGATTTCTATGCAAAATAAACACTTACCAGGCAATTATTTACATGACAATTAAATATTTTTCTTCCAAACTTTATTACTATAATGCAAACAAAAAATAAATAAAAATACAGTACTGTACAGTAATGAGAATAATAGGAAAAACTCAAAATGTGTGTAAATCTCATGAAAATAATGTCATAATGCAAAACAATTTTAATGCAACTAAAATTAGGCTTCATTGTCAAGTTTATCTATAGGATGGCTGGATTTTTTTTTCTCCATGTGCCGACACATATGTGAAATATTTCGCACATGAAGTCACAGTTTTCTGACCAGAGTGGTTTCACAGCAAGACAGAAAGTCTGGTGCGTCTTGCATATGAAAAAAAAACAGCTGCACCGTCATAAGAACAAAAATATATGCCTTAAGTTTGTAAATGCTAAATACGATTTCATAGTCTGGAAGAAATACTTTAAACGGTACATTTCACCATTGACTGGTGTGGCAAAAATTATGTATGATTCAGAATAACATAGAAAACTGGAATCAATTTAGTACATAAAAATAAGGATACAATTATTTATCCTTATAAAAAATTTAAATCCAATTTAGTGAGTGGTGTCCAGCTTTGTTATTTTAGATTTAAAATCCAGTATTGAATTCATTTTAATCCAGTTTTATATATCTAAAAAAGTTTTGTCAGTTTTGTCAATGCATTAAAATTAATGCATTTGTTGCACTGGAAATGCAAGGTCAAATTGAGAACACTGTATCTTGGTAAACCATATTTTCTGTTGCACAATTTAGCAAATATCAACCAGATGTTCCATGCATACAGAAAAATTAAATTTTGTGCACAGTGTATACATACTATATAAGGCATAAACAAAATATTAATTAGGGCTGATCAGATATGATTGCTGCGAACCATTAGGGAGAAAAGAGCCATCTGATAACAGAAGGGGATTATTGTTGTGAGAAGAGAGAAAGTCACTCAAAGTTGTGAAAACTGTCACTCAACAGGAAGAGTGTGACCAAATGTCAAACATGGCGTCTGTCCAGTTCACTGGAGAGTTGAAAACCTGGTCTTCAGTGGCACGGCTCTTGGTTACATCTCAGTACAGAATGAAAGCATCATCCTAAAAGATCTGCATTATTACAGTATGTGCCCTTTAACTGTCATAATGACCCCAGCGGTGAGCTGCATGACCTTTTACATTTGTTTTCAAAGAGGAATATTTTATTTCTCAGAGATTAAGCCGTTGTCTTTAAGGCGAGACATACAGGCAAAAACCTTTGAGATTTTGCTTTTCAGACAAATGAACAGAAAACATCCAAAAACACCTTTAAGTCTTTCTTTTAATGCGCTTTATCTATTTGTGTCATATTTCAGTTATATAAAAAAAAAATTCTCTTTAATTCAGCAGCAACTTACTGTATGTACTGTACACCACACTAAAATTTCACCGTTTTATTCCTATCTATATTCTGAAGGTTTTTACAGAGAGGTTTGTTCATACTGTATACAATTTGCCTGATTTTATACGGCACATTATTCCTAAAAACATGGTGAAAATATATTTTTCGTCTGGCTATTGACAATATTGAATAATTTGTGGAGCGATAAAAAGAGATATCCAAAATCTCAAACCAATATTCAGATTTCTTGTAGCCATTTAGCCTCCTAGTTAGTGTGTCCGCCTCCTATGCCGGAGACCAGGGTTCGAGCCCTGCTTGGAGCAAGTGTGAGGAGTGGCAGAGAGGACCTGGGAGAGAGGGGTTACATTGGTGCCGTGACCCGAGAGAGGTTACATTGGTGCCGTGACCCGAGAGAGGTTACATTGGTGCCGTGACCCGGATGAGAGTGAGGTTTAGGGGGGTGAGTAGTGCTGTGCAGGTAAACCTCACTCCCCGATCTCAAGAGACGCACTAGTGTTAGACGCTAGTGGCTGTAGCCATTTAGCCTCCTAGTTAGTGCGTCCGCCTCCTATGCCGGAGACCCGGGTTCAAGCCCTGCTTGGAGGAAGTGTGAGGAGTGGGAGAGAGGGGTTACATTGGTGCCGTGACCCGAGATAGGTTACATTGGTGCCGTGACCCGGATGGGAGTGAGGTTTAGGGGGGTGAGTAGTGCTGTGCAGGTAAACCTCACTCCCCGATCTCAAGAGACGCACTAGTGTTAGACGCTAGTGGCTGTAGCCATTTAGCCACCTTGTTAGTGCGTCCGCCTCCCATGCCGGAGACCCGCTCGGAGCGAGTGTGAGGAGCGGGAGACAGGGGTTACACATAGTATAAGCGGAATAATTGTTTCCTCAGGTGTGCATTATTTTTTCTAATAATTCAAAGGCCTGTCGTCAATTATTCCTAATTTGAAAGGAACATATACGTTCCGTCCAACTGGAATATCCTGTGAATTCCACTTCAAATGGCACTTATGGTAGAATAGAACAAACGTCTGAAGTGATAGAAGAAACATGCATAATGTGCATAGTGAACTGAGAACCATTGCTCTAGAGGACACAGGAAAAAAAAAACATTTAAAAACCAGGAGATACCTCCATGTGCTCTAAAAGGAGATTCTAAAGTATCTAATTTATGATTTTTTCACACAACTGACATGTGATTCTGGTTCTGTGTAGATGTGATTCTACACACACACACACACACACACACTCCAGACTGACCTCCCGGTGCGCTGCAGCTCAGGGCCTCCATGTCCACCATGTTCCTCCGTCTCTGCCAGCTCTCCATTAGGCACGGCAGGGATCTTTCTCTTCTCCTGTTAGATCACACACAGAGACTGTGAGAGCTGTTTGCAGTCATATTCCTCAAACGTCTGCTTAGTGTTGCCTCGAACTCTGTGACTGTACTTGTTAAACTACTGCAGTTAGTTCGGCCTGCTTAACAAGCTGACATTTGTTTTGTAGACAGCTATGATGTCATCATAACATTTCCATAATGCATTATAATGCATTATGATTGGTCTTGTCTTAATTGCATATATTTAACTAATCTATAGCCATAATTATACTGCATGGTTTGTGTTGTCATCGTTTACTTCTAAACCTACACTTGTGTCCAAAAATTTTTTTGGCTGGTAGAATTTGATATATTATACTTTTCAAGAATCTTAAATCAAAAGAAAAGAAGAAACAAAAGTAAAGCATGTTGTTACATACATGTCACTTGTGATTCATGTTTCATATTCATTCTTGCTTAATGAGATATTAAATAGTATGTGGAATTTTTATGCTTTTTTTTTTGAGGGACAAGCTCCCAAAAATGCCTTATTTTTGTATCCCATGGTAGAAACAAGTCATTCTGGTTTGGAACAGCATGACAGCAAGTAAATAATGGCAGAATTGTAATTGTGGGGTCAATTCTCCCATTAAAGCATTTAAAATCTCAAGGGCCATGTCAAATAAATCATTTAGATCAGACGAATCACTGTATGCTCTCGTTCTTCAGATGAATGTCTGCGCGCTGCTCTTACATCACTGAACATTTTCACTCTTTTCTCTTTTTTTTAGGAGTGCAGTGTTATAGTTAATCCTCTCTTCAGGATTTTCTAGATAGAGGTTTCAACAGTAAATGCTCCATTTTAATCTTTATAACCAGATGGAGATTGACGGCCAGCTGTGCTTTTATAAATCATGTGCATTACATCACATGACTTACTGTACATATGTGGCAGACAAGATTGAATTTGACTTAACAGTTTTCATTTGATATAAGCCACAGAAATGCCAAATATGCATGATGAGCACTTCTTGATGCTTTTCCTTTGCTGAGCACTGCACCTCATTCCTGTAATGTCACTTTTGTCACTTTCGAAGAGAAGAATCCTTCTGTTTTCTATCTTTCATATCAGCTGAGTGTTGTCTTACTGTAAGTTTCTCTGGTTCATCCAGTAGTTTCTGTTCCACTGACCTGGGACGGGACGTTCTTTGGCGGCTCTATCCTGATGGACGGGTCCCATTCTCCCGGTGGCAGAACTGTAACTTGGTCAAGAAATTCATCGATTCCAGCAATCAGATCATTGCGGTCCTTAGCTTTATAGGCCACATCATGGAAAACCTACAAAAGACAAAACCGGAACATTCTTAGTAAAAAAATGTATGGATGTTGATTTCCAACATTGATTAAAATAAATAAATAAAAGGTCATTCTGAGTTTATATCTCACAACACAGACTTGTTTATATATAAATATTTATATTTTTTATTTGTATTTATATTTTTATAAATAAAATCAGAAATTCGGACTCTCAATTCGGAGAAAAAAAATCTGAATTGTGACATATAAACTCACAATTGAAAAAAGTCCGAATTTTAGAAGATTACAAAAAAAAGTCAATTGCAAGATATAAAATTTGAATTCTTAGGAAAAAGTCATAATTGAGATAAAAACACAGAAATCTGAGAAAACAAATAATTCAGATAAAAATTCAGAATTCTGAGAAAAAAGTCATAATTGAGATATAAACTCAGAATTTTGAGAAAAAAAAAATATTGAGATAAAAACACAGAAATCTGAAGGAAAAAAACCCCAAGGTGAATTATAAGTAAACAAATAATTGAGATAAAAACAGAATTGTGAGAAGAAAAATATTGAGATATAAACTCAGAATTCTGAGAGAAAAAAAAAAAACTAAGTGAAAACTGCAAGATTTAAACAATGAATTCTGAGGGGGAAAAAAGTCAGAACAGCGAAAAGTAATTCAGAATTTCGATTTCAGAGAAAAAAGTCTAAATTGTGAGAGAACTTTTTTTTTATTTTACAATCTTCCTAGAAGCTGTTTGTGTTTCATGAAAAAAGAAACAAATGAATGTTTTTCTAGTTATGACAAGTTATTTTTTCAAGACACTTCTATACCGGAAGCCTGGGGGAAAAAGTAGATTTTCTCATTTTCATGCTCTTCAATAACGTCTTGAGATGTTGCCTTAGCAACATCAAGCAGCAGCTTGGCACGATGGAGGTTTTCTGACTAATTAGCAGTCATTTGCATCTTATTAGGGCTGTTCTGCAAGTCTCCTCCGCACCTCAAAGACTAAGTGAGAGAGAATGTGCTGAGCTGTGAAAGACCTCAGGAGTCTCCAGTCCTCTCATCTCTGTCAGACGGCTTCAGTCTCCGTGAAATCCAGTTTATTGAAGCAATTTCATTTGAAAGGTATTTGTGATGCAATGCAATGTTTTTAGATGCAATGCAAAGCAACAGATGGCAGCCTTCAATAATGAGTTACATTTATTATGATTAATGGGTCACTCCTTCCATCTAGTGCATTTTTTGTCTCTCTATGTTGGATAAAAATATATATTTTTAAAGGTAAAAGATATAAATCATATTAGTTAGCTTCCTTTTATCACAGTTGAGTAAACATACATTTGGTTTGAGTGGACAACAAAAACAATTTTATATATTTTTATATTATATCTATTTTTATATTATATATATATATATATATATATATTTTTGATTATTGGGTTGATAAGTCATTAATTTGTATGTTTTTCCAATTCAATTTGTTAATTATTATTTTTATTTAAAAAAAAAAGAATTGGGGGGGGGGGGGGGGGGGCATCCTTCTTGATAGATTTGATGAAGTCCTTGATGTTTTCTATGGTATTAACAGTTTAGTGTCACTCTAAAAACTCTTGTTTGATCCAGTTACAGAAATCAGAAAAAAAAACTATAAATGTACAGAAAATAAATATAAAAAATATTTAAAGATGATCACTTTCATTTTTATAATTAATTAGTTACTTTGTGTCACTCAAATAATTCCAGTTCGAACAAATTACAGAAATTGGAATTGTAAGATAAAAAAATATATATATATAAAAGTAAAAACTCTATATAAAATACACAAAAAAATAAACAATAATATATAATATAATTATTTAATAAATAAATTTGAGCTGACAACTATGTAAGTGGACTTTATTTTCATAACTAAATAATTGGTTTGTTCCATTTAAAAAAATCCTGTTTGATCAAATTACACAAATATAAACATACAAATATAAATATATATATAAATATGATATTTAATAAAATAATTTTGAGTTAACAATATAATATAATATTCATAACTTCAAATGCGGCTCATTCAATCAGAATTTAGAATAATTTTTGAATGATTCTAAAACGCCTCTGGATCAAAAATACAAAGTCAGCACAAACAGTATTTTGTTAAAAGCTGTAAACAACTGTAAAACAGCATCATGTGCTCTTACCTCATCTGTCATCAAGGTAGCAATTGATCTGCCAATCTCGTGATACTGTGGTCCTTTACCCAGAGGCCCCAGCAGGATGAACAGGAACCTGAGAGACGAGGCACACAAACAGTCATGTATCTGTGTTCGTACGCTGGCTTTGACATGCTGAAAGATGAAGATGTTCACCTGGTGGTGATGGGCACCTCTGCCAGACCGTTCAGCAGTACAGCAGGAGAGAGGCGGACAAACGCCACGACAGGCCTGTCCAAAAACTCCAGCTCTCCAACCAAAACATTAGAGGCCTCTGCGCCCGGAGGAATCTTCTTCATGAAGTGCAGGTCTATCTACACACAAATCAGATTGCTGCATCACTAGATGAGAAATACACAGGTTTTAAACTGGTACGTCATACAGACATTAAGATAATCCAAATAATAATAAAAAACGGACAGACTAAAAAGAGCTTAAAAGAGTGTAAGCCTTATGGAGTGTGAATATTTTTGCAGTTTCTACAGTGTTGCAAGTCGGTTGCTGGTGATCTTATGGTTTGAGAAGTTATTATGTAACAAATTAATTAATTCAGGAAAGATCAAAAGATGGTGTAGGTTACAATCGGGGTTATTATTAAGCTAACACCATTAAAAAAAAATTGCAATACTAGAACTAAAATATACATTAACTCAGATAAAATTAATTATATATAAAAAATAAATAAACTTATTTTATTTCAGTTGCCAAGACATTTCGCATTTTTGTTTAGTTTAAATGTAAATATTAAAATAACTAAAACTAAATAAACTAAAACTGCAGTAACATCATATTAAACAGTTAAAAATAAATCTAATAATAAAATTACAAAACACAGCAAAATTACTAAAACTTGAACTATAAATAAAATTTAAATAATATATTTTTTTATGACTAAAATATTAACAAATTTTTTAAATGAAAAAATATTTTGATATTTTAATATTTTGAAAAATTTGAAACTAATTAAAAAAATAAATTAAACCTATAACAGTACCTCAAAAAAAATAAAAAAAAAAATAATAATAACTTAACCTCAGTGTGATGGTTATTTCAAGCAATCAACATTACGCAACCCATCCATATATAGGATTCTGAGATTTGATTTGCAAATCTCAATATGGAATATTAAAAAGCATTAGAAAAAATCCATAAAGCTCCTTGTAGAATTCTGGTTACTGTGGAAATGTGCTCTTAAGACTGGTTTAGGGGCAAAGGTCAAAATGATGTACAGAATCAAAGAGATTATGTAGGTTTGCATAATGCAAAAGACCACATGTTGTGTAAGATTTCATAATATTACTCTCTATTTTAATTGCATCATGGTTCATCACGACCGCAGTGAACCTGACAGCACCGCAGCTGCCTGCTCATCTGTTCATGGGATCACAACATAACACCCACTTAATACAAGAAACCAGCATAATCCCTTTCCCCAGAACAGACAGACGGCAGCGCTTCACAGAAAATACACAGAACTCTATGTACTGTACAGCACTGTTCCTTATTTGAACAGAAACTTTAACTTTTAAAAGCATTAAAATTTGTGTTTTTGTGAAAAAAAGTGCATAAAATGTTTGGAAATAATTGCATGTTTTTATAATTCTGCATCATATTACATTCTGCAAGAAAATGCATGTACTTTTTAGGTAATTTATGTTAGAAGTATTATTGTTTATTTATTTTGCTTTAGTTTTTTGTACAGTGAAAACATTATGCATCACATCTGGTTATATAAGCTACCTTTCAAAAGTTTGGGGTTAAGATTTTTTTATGCTTTTGAAAGAAGTCTTGTATGCTAAAAAAAAAGGCTGCTTTTATTTGATCAAAAATACAGTAAAAACACTAATATTTTGAAATATCATTACACTTTTAAAATAACCATATTCTACTTGAATATATGTTAAAATTTAGTTTATTTCTGTGATGCGCAGCTGAATCCTCCAGTCTTCAGTGTCACATGATCTTCAGAAATCATTTTAATATACTGATTTGCTACTCAATTATTACTGGTGCTCAGTTATTGATAATAGTTCTTCTTATTATTAATGTTAAAAACAATATGTTTTGGCAACATTTTCAGTTTTCAGGTTTCTTGATGAATTGAACATTCAAAACAACTGCATTCACTTGAAATATAATCTTTTGTAACAAAATAAATGTTTTTATTGTAACTTTTGATCAATTAAATAAAAGCATTCATTTCTATTAACCCCCTCCCCACCCACCCAACATATGAATGGTTGTTTATCATGATTTCTGCATAAATATTAAGTAGCACAACTGTTTTCAACGTTGATAATAATCAGAAAGGTTTCATGAATGATTTCTGAAGATCATGTGACACTGAAGACTGGAGTAATGATGCTGAAAATTCAGCTGCGCATCACAGAAATAAATTACACTTTAGAATATAATAACACAGAAAATAGTTATTTTAAATTGTAATAATATTTCACTATTTTACAGTAGTTTTAGCACACACATGCAGAAGAGACTTCATTAAAAACATGAAATGTATTTATATTTAATTCTGCATCTTTACCTTGCTGAAGTCCACAGCACTGTTTTCACGGCTCACGTCGTTCTTGCCCTCAGTGGTCAGAGGTTGAGACTGGGGAGGAATCATCTGACCTGCAGACACAGAGATCATCAATCAATCAATCAATCAATCAATCAATAGGACAATACTCATCAGTGTTAATCAGCCGATGAATTGAATGCAGCAGGAGCATCGGCTGTATTGAATGTAGCAGACTGAAATGACTGTGTTTATGGATTGGAAGAAGAAAAATGATTGTAATGGAAATCTGTCATGATCTCAGATGTGTTTTATGGACTACATCCATAAAACGAGACCCGATGAGCAGAGAGACGATGGCTTGAACTAATTACACATTTTTGTCAGTATGCTCACTACAGCAGCCTTCAAAAATGGATATAAATACATGTAAAGCATCACTTCATGGAAAGTCGATTGCACTGTACTCAGCTAAAGCAGCTTTTAGCACATGACGCAGCACCAGAGCCCTTAGTTAAGAGAGCATCTTACATGGCATGAACAGATTTGTGTTCATTAGTCATGCTCGCTGCTGTTTAAATGCAGTTTTGGCTCTGTGCTGCATGAATTACTGTACTAATGATGCTCTGCACGGCACAGAACGAAGGGGCTGGTACATTTCATGCGCTAGCATTAGCGTGTGGGAAGCTGGCAAACTTCCTAAACATAAGCCCTGTATAAAGGTGATGAATATTCAGAATAGCCTTCACCTTCCTCACAGTATAATATCATGTCATTTATCTGCAATATTACACTGATTACACTCTACTGGCACAAATTGGATAATATTAAATTTGCACTTACTATTTAACTAAGTTGCTTTTGATAAGATGCATAATGCATGAATGTAAATGAATACATTTAGTATCAGTCTTGGGTTTAACCAACTGAAAGAAACAATGCCACTAACTAAATTTTTTCAGTAGCATGACGGTGGGTCAACTGCTGCCTTTAAGGTGCACTTTACAGGCCATAGCTAATTATATTTTTGCTACTTAAAAAAAAAAAAAAAAAAAAAAAGCATTTTTAAGCTTTTTTTTTTAGAATTTTGCAACAAAAAGAAGAAGGATGTGCATTAGGTGCCTAATCTACACTTTACTCTGTATTTTATCCTTGTGACTTGTTGTGCAACCAAAGAGAATCATGGGAAATGTAGTTTTGTCACCCAATAGAACGTAACAATCCCATTCATCTTCCCTATAATGGAATTGATTTTAAAGCTAACTCATAATCCATTAAAGACAGATCTACTGTGAGTTACAAGACTGTTATTCGATGGTATGGTTTTGTTGAAACCATCAGCCAACATCATTTCAACAATACTTGTGTTTAAATGTGGAACTCCTGAAGAAAGACTACATTACCCATGATTCTGCAAAGAAAACGGACCAAAAAAAAAAAAAACTCGAATGATGGAATAGCTTTCCTATGCTCTCAAACTGCTTAAATAGTTCTAAATAGACACATATTCTGCAATAATGGAAAAATGTGTTATTTATATAGATATAATCAACATCTATAAATCAATAGTTTTATATTTATCTGTCGATTTTTTATCTCTAGTTCTTCACGAGCAAGTCGATTCCTTAAGACAATTCATTATAATGAACCCATTCAACAAAATGATTCTCTGAGTTATCTGAATCATAATTTTTTATGCTTTTAAGCATATTAACATATTAAGATTGACAGTACGCACAAATTTAATGTACTTAAAGGAAAGCATCTCATCATTGATTATTATTTTGGTGCCGTTCATAATAACGATCTTACATTAGATTATTTCCATCTCAAAAAAAAAAATATTCATTTGAATTATTCATTTTATGCATATATATATATATATATATATATATATATATATATATATATATATATATATATATAAACACAAGACTGACACGGTCTTCATAATATATCCTTGTCTTTGCACCAGATAAATTCAAATTTAATCATAATTTTACTTAAAATAGCTTAAATATAGTAACTTCAGCACTTTTTATTTTTAAAAAGTTGTAAATAAAACAGATTATTAGAGTATATATTTTTTTAAGAAAACATTATTTGAGGCTGTCTAATTGAAAAAGCATTTAATTCAGCATGTTACTTGCTTAACCGTGAAATTCTCGGGCAATATCTGAGTGAAAATAGTTTCTAGACCATATTTCTTCCAGTGTATTGTAAATCATGAATGGCTTGTTGCTTCGACAAGACTTTACAACCACCTTAAGAGGTGCAAGCAACTACATAAATCCAGCCATGGCTACTGTGGTTTTAGCTTAATAACATTCGCTATTTCTTATTAAAATCATCTCAGAGACTCATGCATTCTCGCAGCATCTCTTAGCGTTTTAGACTACATTTTGTTCACCACGTGCATCCTATCCGCTGATAGATAACCACCTTCACACGTTATGTTTTAGGAAGCACTACAGCAGAAGGGAAAGTCTCTCAAGTTAAAAGTTGCCTGGATCCAAGCCGTCGTCTCTGTCCAGGCTGAAGGAGGCGGTGGGGTTCTGGTTTGGGCGGGTGGATGTGGAGGATGGAGGAGGGAGAGGTGAGGTGATGGACACACTGGACGAGCAGCACAGAGGCCAACATGGAGAACAGGATGAGACCTGCCCATCACTCCCATCACAAACAACTGACTGCCACAGAGGACACTTAATAAAGAGATGAGATGATGCACCTGTCAGACACACACACACACACACACACACACATATATAAAGAGGAGACAAGACAACAGAGACATTGAAACTCTGAGAAGGTGAATCTGACATGTGAACTGATTTTTAGGAGCGACATATTTCTAATAAAACCAGCAACAACAGACATAAATTGGACAATTTCAAGTATAGCCGAGTACAGTAAATAGCCTAAATCATCGTTCCATTTCTAACACATCTTATTTTTTCCACTTTGTAAGAAATAAATAAACATAAATATTTATAAATATAAATATATACATAAAATAAAATAAAGAAATTAAACATTGTAAATATTT